>NC_031987.2:24685617-24851900 GCF_001858045.2 Oreochromis niloticus | reverse complement strand
TCTAAATATATTGAATTTAAATCTTACAATGAGATCATCTCACACACACACACACACACACACACACACACACACACACACAAGATCCAATTCAGTCAACCAGTCTAAATATATTGAATTTAAATCTTACAATGAGATCATCTCACACACACACACACACACACACACAACACACACACACACAAGATCCAATTCAGTCAACCAGTCTAATATATTGAATTTAAATCTTACAATGAGATCATCTCACACACACACACACACACACACACACACACACACACACAAGATCCAATTCAGTCAACCAGTCTAAATATATTGAATTTGAATCTTACAATGAGATCATCCCATAAAAAGGCCTTCTCTCTCTCTCTCTCTCTCTCTCTCTCTCTCTGTCACACACACACACACACACACACACACACACACACACACACACAAGATCCAATTCAGTCAACCAGTCTAAATATATTGAATTTGAATCTTACAATGAGATTATCCCATAAAAAGGCCTTCTCTCTCTCTCTCTCTCTCTCTCTCTCTCTCTCTGTCACACACACACACACACACACACACACACACACACACACACACACACACACACACAGGGAGAGAGAAGTAAGTTTCTAGCTCAGTCAAGCAGCCTGGGAGCTGCTGAATTTGAATCCACCAATCAGAGAGGCTGTATACTTTTCCCGCCAAAACAGGTGCAGCCGTTTTTACACACACAGAGCACAGAGACAGGATTTCTGCAGTGAATTTCTCATAGTGAGGATTCCTCTCAAACAAATGGCCATAATTTCCTAACCGTAGGGGCTAGAACGGTCATTCTTTCACCGTTTTGTTCAGAAGAGATCAGGGAATCTTAAAGTGTTGACAATTTATCATTAAAATATGAATTATTAAAGATATTTGACTTCTAATGCACCATAACTGAGTAGAGCAAAGCAAAAACTGCCTTGACTTGCCCTCAAACAACGCTTTCTAACTCTAAATCTATTTGGAGTATCAATATCATTTTTTCACCGTAAGAGACAGCAGGCTTTGGTGAACAATCTTGGAAATTTTCAGGTCTCTGTTGATATCCATTAAAAAGATATCACGAGAGAAAAAAGTGGATCATTTCCAGAGTTTGAAATCTGAAGAAATCTGAGCGAAGGACGAATTTCCTACCCTCAAACAAGTCTAACTCATTTCAGAACGGTAATAGGTGAGAAAGAAATTCTTGAATTGTGAGTGTCAGGAGTGTCTGAAGATATACTGGGACAAGCCTCATGTTTTAACTTCGCTTCGTTAAGGAGATATGACGATTCGAATATGCCTCTCATTACAGAAATCAAGCTGTGATTTTGAACAAGCTCTCCATTGACTTTCTATGGGGATTTTTGAGACTTTGTGTTGGTCTGAGGAGATTTGCCAAAATTCTATAAATCTCACAACAATGATGGTGACATTTTCTGAAAGCCAGCAAAAATACCTACGTTTTGATGTATAATTTGTGGAAGTTGAGTGAAAATTGAGCAAGTAGCAAGAAGTTGTTCGGACATGAAGAGAAGACTGCAAAACCTTCAGTGGCACACTGGAAGCCAAGTGCATAGCAACCATAACAACGCATGTATTTTCTGAAAAATCACAATTTTGCAACTCAAAACTTTAAGAGGCATAAAAGTAAAACGGTAAAAGATTTGAAAAAGCTGATTTATTCCTAAATAGCCCAATAATTTGAGAACATTTTAAAGTTTGAATGGTTGTTCTACGTGAAAGTAGGGAAAAGTAGTTAAGTTTCAAAAACAAGCAAGTTTTAGCAGAATTGCGGAAGTTTCCCATTCATTTCAATGGGACAAATTAAGCTTAATATTTTAAAAAGTATAATAGTATAAAATACCAAAAGACATAGCCATCATTAGCAGAAATAGCAGAATAGTTTAAAATTTGAACGGTGAAAATCGGCTGAAAATTGTGGAAGTAGATCCACGGCGAAAAGTGTACGGAAGTCCCAAGAGGAACTCAATAGTGTGGATGCCTCCAGCATCCACACAATAAAGAATAAAGAGAAACAGGAACTCAATAGTGTGGATGCTTAAAGCATCCACACAATAATAATAAAGTAGAATAATAAAGAATAAAGAGAAACAGGAACTCAATAGTGTGGATGCCTAAAGCATCCACACAACTACTTTCTCAACAGAAAGGCTCCAGCCAACCAGGAAGTTTGAACCTGGAATCTTTCTGCAGTAAAACAAAAGTGCTAACAAAGTGTTACACTATCGTGTTTCTTACTACAGGGAAAGCAACACTAACACAATGTGATAAAACTTTAACGCCTAGTGTAAATTTGTTTTAATTTAGCAAACTTGTGTTACAAATATTAAAGCAAGCATGGTAATGTAGTCTCCCTGTAGGTGCCACTGAGGTGAGTTACTCCCCTGTTATGGTCTCCTCTCATATGGGCACTGGCTCTATATAGGATAGGGTGGAAGGGATTGACCTGTCTGTACTTGCTGAGCCAGAGCAACATGAGGTGAGATTGTGCTTGCAGAAATACAATTCTGTTTTCACGGCCCATGATGGAGACCTGGGCTATACTAACCTCATCTCCCACAATATACCACTACCTAATAATACAGCAGTCAGGCAGCAACATAGACGCACCCCGACATCCAGTATGAGGCTGTGAGTGCCCATATTAACCAGCTTTTGGAGGCTCAGGTAATAAGGGAGAGTAGCAGTTCCTCTCCAATTGTACTGGTCTGGAAGAAGGACGCAGAAGATGTTTGGGGAATCAGCAGTGCCAGTCACTGCAACTGTCAGCCGCAGCCACTAAAGCTCCTGATTTTCAACTTCGTGTGCCACAGTCCACCCCCTTATCTCAATCACGGACTGGACCTATAATATGAATATGCTCCCCATAGAACGAGTGTTGGCTCCCACTACAATTTACTACAATTTACTACACTACAATTTAATTACACAGCAAAGCAAGACACTAGTAGGCAAAGTTCTTTATGTTTCCGTGCACAGGAGAGAACCGGACAAGCGCCGTTCCTTCGCTTGACCCCAGATGCTCTCATCCGCTCTCCCGTAACACTGCTCTTTTATTGAGGTCACATGAATATGCATAGGTCCATTAACATATGACGTATACATACACACAAAGAGTACCTTGCCTGTGCGCGTTGTGTAAGTGTGTGTGTGTGTGTGGGGGGGGGGTCAGAGTGTGACCCCATAAATGACTTCCCTAAACCTGCTGGTCTGGAAGTCCAGCAGTTCATCTAAACAAAAGGCACTTAGCCTAAAACAGATATAGATACGTTTATTCTACCATAAAACAATAAGACAAGGTACGACCTCTCCCATGCTCCCAGAGTGCTCTGGAATGCACACAAAGTTTGCAGACTATTAAGGATCAAACCTCTACCAATCTAAAACTAATTATAAAACTTTAAGCATATATGGGTAGATATTTCTAAGCATAAATGACAATCCACTATATAAACCTAACATTGACAGTCCTACATTCTATCACACACATATATGCGAAAAGTGAGCGCGAGGGCCCTCGGTGCGCTTGCTTGCTGCTGCTGCTGTGCTGAAGTCTCACACACAGCCTGTCGAAAGGGGGAGGGGGTGGGCTGCTTACAAATAAAGCACATTTAGTTCATAATATTGTAAATCCAAGCGCATGTATTCATGTAATAATTATTTGTCCTGGGTTGTGTGAAATCCCAGAAAAAAACCCCTATACAAACCAAATCTGTGCACTAAGGTGTAGGTCTATTAGTCTATTGGTTCATGTTGTGGGGTTGGGTGTTGATACTGGAGAGCAAAGTTACTGATCGGAGGTGAACAAGAAAACGTCAAATGAAATAAGGTCCTCAGTTTAGAAAAAAAAGAGAAAAGAAGAGGAGAAATGAGCAAAAGACACAGGTAAGCAGATGTGTCTTTGGAAGATGGCAGGTATTATGTATCCTGAAACAAGATAACATTCACTAGTAGGGATTGGGAAAACTTCTGTTTACCTTTGTTAGCCACTTGCCCATGATAGTAAACAGTAGACAGACACTAGACACTGATGTGGCTTGAGTGTTCGCCCAGGGCGCCAAACAGGCCAGGACGCCCCTGGTCAAAGTCTCCCCTGCCAGCAAACCATCCAGAATGTTTACCATTGAGAAAGCCTTCACAGGTGATGATCTAGGTTTGGCTGAACATTCATACCCTGTGATAGTACTTCAGCAGAAATATAGAAAATTGAGAAGAATTCTGTTTTTTTATTCTAGTTAAATAGAATGTTTTTTTCACATCTACTTTTAGGTTTTAATTTCGTTTAGTTTAGTTGAAGTTAACTATAATAACCTTGGCACTGAGACAATATATACTTGGAAATATATATTTGGTGATGCTTTTACTTTAAAAATTAAAGTTTATATATGTATATATCTTGTATATGTATAATTGTATGATCAGACACAGTCCAGCACCACAACCTCCTTAACAGTTCACAGTTTATAGTAACTTGTCATTGCAGTTGATGAGATGTGTGGCAGTTAATATGGCCAACATATTAAACACAGATGTCAAACTGTGTGACTTGGTTCTACCACCTTGCCTCCTTTCCTGTAAGTCAGGACGAGCACTGACTTACAGGAAACAGCGTAATGTTAATGATGAAACCTAAACCACCAGCATGTATAAGATATTTGCAGATATTTAACAAATAGAACATAAGTTCCTGGCAAAAGCCAGCCATAATTTGATAACAAGCCTACACACAGAATAAACATATTATGCGACAGCAGCTCTGCACTGGCTGATTTACAAGATACAAAATACAAGCAGTGCTGTGAAAAATTAAGCAGATGCCATAATTCAATAACTTGTAAAACAACTTTCTGAGGCAACTACTTGATATAATGGTTTTCTGTCAGACTTTATCAGTCTCTCATAAGTCACATTAGAGGAATTTTGCCCTGCTCCTCATTACAATGTTGCTTCAGTTCATTCAGATTTGTGGGCATTTGTTTCTGCACAGCTGTCTTAGGGTTCTACCACAGCATTTTAGTTTGGCTGAGGTCTGGACTTTGACTGGACCATTGTATTACCTTCTTTTATCCTTTTTTTTCTTTTTCACACATTCTGTTGTAGATTTGCTGCTGTGCTCAGAGTCCTTGTGTTGTTGCTTGTCCATATTTTTAGCCAAGCTTTATCTTTCTGACAGATTGCCTCACATTTGACTCTATACCTCTCTGATGATGTTAATTCATTGACTGCAAGGTGCCCAGGTCCTCAGCTCAAATTATCACCCCTTCACCACTGTACTAGACAGTTAGTATAAGGTGATTGTGTCAATAAGCTGTGTTTGGTTTGTATCAAATGTGGCACTGTGCATTATAGATAAAGATCTCCATTTTGATCTCATCTGTTCAGAGCCAGCCCATGGCATAAGGCACTACTGAAGATTTCTGTAGCAACATGGTGAAATGGCAGGAATTTGCCTTGTGTCTTTGAAAGGGGAAAACTATTAATAAGACAGAAATGGCCCTCCTGAAAGCAGGAAAGAATCGTGTTCTCACACACTTATTCAGCAATATTCAGTCATGGGCAAAACGGAACCTGGCAGTGAGGGAATCTGTTTACACATTACATCATCCCAATAATGAGAACTTGTTAAAAGCAGTGAAACTGATGGCTAAATTTGGTCCCGTATTGAGAGATCATATGAGAGGAATTGACAGTGGAGCAGAGCACATCATATATTTGAGGAAAACAATTTAAAACTAGTTGATAAAGCTGTGTAAATGATAAAATACTGAACACACTGATGTTAGAAATCATAGATTCTAAATACTGATATATAGACACACACACACACACACACACACACACGTATCATTTAAGGTCTTCGTTTATTTCTTTGTTTATTTCTTTTGAAAAACATTTAAAGTTATTAACAAAGTCATACAAAAAAGTTTGACTTCTGTATGCTTTCACATGACTATGATATATATACACAGCTGATATATGTTTATATATATATATATATATATAGATATATATATAGATATATATATACACACACAGCTTAAGAACAGATCCAGTTTCAGTGGTGACTTAGCTGCACAAACCACATATGAGTTGTGTGACTTCCTCAGAACATAAAGAATAAACTGACACCTGTGATACTTTACCACTTCACACAAGCTGTGCTGCAGAGTTGAGGTCTCAGAAATAATCCACATTCTTCCATGCAATGGACGAAATATATGTCAATGTTAAACCAGCACCTTCAACATATCACACAGGTAAGAAATGAGTGACAGAAACAGGAAAATATTGTTATACACTGTTATAACCTTTTTAGTTAATTTGGTTTAATATGTGCATATTTTGGTTTGTAGTGCATTTTAACCTAAATTGTCTTAGTCTTCCAAGGCAGTAGATCGGCTTTGACTATCTACTTATAGTTTTGTTTTCATTGTCCAACTTGCTGTATTTGCTCAATCCAACATGAAAGTTGACTGAAATGGGCAATTTCTTGTTGAAAAGTATTATATATGCTTAATTTTGCATTACTTTCAAATATAACTAAATTCTATGCAGAAATTGTCACAAGTTCGCTTTTGCAGTGTGAAGTATTTTTTTTAGTGTGTGTTCAAATTCGGGAATTTACAAGACGGCTTGGATTTAAAAAACAAATAAAATAAAACAATATTTTAACTGGGCAGTAGTATCTGTTCCAAATTACAAATCCTGATTCATTTTGATCGTAAAAATAACGAATGAGAATGTTATCAAGCTTTTATCTTTAAAACTTTTTCAGATATTCATGTTCAAACATTATTTCAGATTTTAATATGCAAAATGAATGGCCTGTATTTGTATGAGGGGCCGTACAAGCCAAAATTCATTCTTTCACTCTCACACACATACATTCTTCTTTCACACACATATATATTTTCACTCTCACATACATACATTTTCATTTATGCATTCCTACATTTTGTTCTCATTTACATGCATTCAATATGCATTTAATCTCACAAATAATATATGTATGTAAGCAGAGAATGCATACATGTCAGAAGAAAATATATGTATGCAAGAGAATAATGTATGTGAATGAAAGAGTATAGTGGAAACGGAAGGAGTTTAATGGAAACGGAAGGCTGGGTGTCTGTACCGCTGTGATTGGCTGAGAAGCACGCGCGGGTCACTTTCAAGTGTCTGACAGCATGGAGGGGGGAGAAGAAACTCGAGTTCTTCAGCAAGCTATCGGGGTGTTAAGAAATATTTTATCATCTCCTAAAACGGTCACATCGTTGTCCTCGTCACTTGATCGAGAAGGGACGGGCTCAACTTTTTTTTTTACGTGCGCTCAGAATAGTGGCACAAAAATAACACCATAGTTACCCACCAGCTGACCGGGTGATCACTCGGGTTAAACATAATATATAAAGCTCAACTGACAAAAAATCACCGACTACACCACCAGGTGTTATAGGAAAACCATAAAGCCTTTGAACTAAAACAAACGCTGTTGTGACAGTGATGTACACTGTCTTGTTGGTATATATGCATGATTTGTATCACCTTCATGTTTCCAAACCGATACCATGAGCAGCAGCTTTTACAGCTCTGGCTCCAGCAAACATCAGCTGATACTAGAAATTAATTTTAAATAAATTCTAACAGCTTATCAAGCTTGAAAGTGCTGCTGTTTAGCGCGACATCCGCTGGTTTCCTCTTTCTGGCGCAAAGTGGGCGATAAACAAACAAGAAAGACAATCAGCTGATCATTGATCAGTTTCATGATTGAAGTAGCAACAGGAGAGGGAGGGAGGGGGAGAGAATGAGGGGAGAAGAGGCAGCTGTGCAACGTAAAGACAGAATAACTCCAGCTTTGTCTTTTTTCATTCTAGCTGAAGTACGGGACTAATCGCGTTGTTTTTCCTCTCAATACGGATGTATTGTAATTGGTCCAGCCCAGAGTTGATCATGACCAATTGGCTAATCCACCACCTTTCATTGTTTATACCATTACAAAAACAAACAAACATAAGAATGAAAAATCACCATCTGTTATATTGTGGTTTTGTGGCACAATATAACAGCGTACACAAAGAGTTGAGCGCGCACGGGGAGAAATGTTGAGAGCGTGAGCGCAAATACAAAAACTGAGCGAGAGGGGCTGCTATTGTATGTGTGTATGGATAATAGCAAACACTGAAATACATTTTTTGCACGCGGCAATGAATTTTGTTCGCTCAAATTCAGCTTTTCTTCGCTCAAAATAAATTTCTCCTCAAAATGCAACACTTGCACCTGCAAACTTTTTTTTACGTGCGCTCAAATTTTTTTTACGTGCGCTCAGAATAGTGGGACAAAAATAAGGCCATAGGTAACAGGCATCTCCGAAAAGAGCACTTATGGAAATATGTGATGTCTTGATGAATCAAGCAGATATTTGAAGTTTACACAGCACCATTCTCGCATGAAAATATCTTAAAAGTTTATTTTGTGACCTATGGCGTTATTTTTGTGCCACAAAACCAGCCAATCACAGACTTGGATGCAAAAATATCTGATTGGCTGTTCTGGTCTCCAATCGGCTCGAAATGACGAAATGCAATATCCCAGAATCCATTTCGTCCAAAACTCAAACGAGGCAGTGGCAGAGAAGCACAGAGTGGCGGAGTTTGAAATATTACTCTTTCTGGGTTACTGTGGCGTTATTTTTGTGCCACTATTCTGAGCGCACGTAAAAAAAAAAGTTGAGCCCGTCCCTTCTCGATCAAGTGACGAGGACAACGATGTGACCGTTTCAGGAGATGATAAAATATTTCTTAACACCCCGATAGCTTGCTGAAGAACTCGAGTTTCTTCTCCCCCCTCCATGCTGTCAGACACTTGAAAGTGACCCGCGCATGCTTCTCAGCCAATCACAGCGGTACAGACACCCAGCCTTCCGTTTCCATTAAACTCCTTCCGTTTCCACTATACTCTTTCATTCACATACATTATTCTCTTGCATACATATATTTTCTTCTGACATGTATGCATTCTCTGCTTACATACATATATTATTTGTGAGATTAAATGCATATTGAATGCATGTAAATGAGAACAAAATGTAGGAATGCATAAATGAAAATGTATGTATGTGAGAGTGAAAATATATGTATGTGAGAGTGAAAATATATATGTGTGTGAAAGAAGAATGTATGTGTGTGAGAGTGAAAGAATGAATTTTGGCTTGTACGGCCCCTCATATATTTGTATAGCGCTTTACTTAGTCCCTATGGACCCCAAAGCGCTTTAAACTACATTCAGTCATTCACCCATTCACACACACATTCACACACTGGTGATGGCAAGCTACATCGTAGCCACAGCTGCTCTGGGGCGCACTGACAGAGGCGAGGCTGCCGGACACTGGCACTATCGGGCCCTCTGACCACCACCAGTAGGCAACAGGTGAAGTGCCTTGCAAATATGCAAAATGAATGTATGTGTGTCTGGATCAGAAAGTCAGACTGGCTTTAAAAAGGTACTTTAAAATGTACTTTTTATAGTATTATACAAAAGATTAATGGGACAGGAGTGCGAAGGCCTTAGAATTTGTCTTTACGATTTCTTCAGTATTAAAATAATTAAGTTACAAATATCAGTATTTCCACTGCTACAAACAAACATAACTGTTGATATTTAATTAGACAAACATTTTTCAAATTATAAACATGTATGTTTTAAACTGCACTTAGCAATGCCTTTGAAAGAGTCCAGAGGACTGCTGTGTTTAAGATGGCGCCGGTGTGTACGGCAGGCCGTCCTCCTTCTCCTCTTTGTCCTTATTTTTATCCTCGTCACTGCTTTCGACTCCTTTTTCTCAACTTTTGCATAGTACTACTCATTCTTGTAATATTATGTTCATCTGGTGGCAACACACTAATTACCTAAAACCGACAAACGCTTTTGGACCTTCGTTTCTGTCAGTCTCATGGCTCGGACTCACGATGGACTTTAGGAGGTGCCACTCTAACACGCTCGGTCTCCTCCACCAGCATATCCTGCCGGCGTTTACCCACCCTACGCAAGAAACACTACAGGAAGCGGGGTAAACGGAGCGGCATTCGTGTCTGCCTTAAGGCTTATTTTCGAGCACAGGCCATGGCTAATCCATATGCTACCACGGACATTCTACCTACCTCTTCCAGCTCCCGGCACCGCTTTTCTGTTCGATCACTCAGCCATCGGTGGATTTGCTTCGTTGGGCAGCAAGTCTACCCTGCCCTCCCAGAGGCATGCCTACCTATTCGGACCTGGATATCGCCTTCTAGTGGTGGTGTGCACCGCAACAGTCTAAGCCATCTGCGCCGTGCTACGAGCAGAGACACAGCCCCTATGATGCGGATGGCTCTACTGAATGTAAGGTCACTGGTGAACAAGACTTTTATCTTAAATGACTTCTTCCTCTCTTAGGGGCTTGACATCTTGTTCCTGACAGAGACATGGATTCGCCCTGATGAGTCCTTCTCCTTCTCGGAGCTTCTTCCCCCTCACTGTGCCTTCTTTAGCTCACCTAGGCTTACAGGAAGAGGTGGCGGCTTAGCCTCAGTTTTTAAAAATATACATAAAGCTTGGCCGCTGCCTTTGCCTACCTATTCTAGCTTTGAAGTTCAATTGCTGGAACTGGTCGATTCTTCTAAAACCTTGTGTGTTGTGGTTTATCGACCGCCGAAGTATAATACATTTTTTATTTATGATTTTACTGATCTGTTAGGATCTGTTTTTGTTAAATATGACTGTGTTCTTATTACTGCCGATTTTAACATTCATATTTGCTGTAAGGATGACCTTTTAGCCACAGACTTTCTTGCCTTAACTGACTCTTTTAACCTTGTCCAGTGGGTTAATGGGCCAACCCACTTTAAAGGCCATACCCTTGATCTGTTTTTTTCATATGGGCTGGACATTTGTATTAAGCATACTGATAATGTTGGGATCTCTGATCAGTTTCCAGTTATCTTTGATGTTGATCTGTGTAAGATTGAACTGTGTCCTGAGAATCCCCGACGCCCTATGCATATAATTAATTCTGAATCGGTGACCAATTTTTCTGTGGCTTTCCTCAACTCTGCCTCTACTACTATCTTTGACTGTTCCAAACCTCATACGGTTGACGACATCGTTAATTCTTTGCTATCCACGTGTTCTTCTATTCTTGATACTGTAGCACCGATTAAAATGAAATCCTCTAGAACTCATTCTCAACGTTGGTTTAACGATTCTACACGTGCCCTACGTATGCCGCCATGCTGAGAGGAAATGGAAGAAAGATAATCTCCAGGTATCCTTTGATATTTTGCATTCTAGCCGCCTGGAGTTTCAAGTTGCTGCTAAACTTTCTGTGAACAATTTCTAAATTACTTCACTGATAAAATTCTATCTCTCAAATCCTCACTCCCCCCAGTGGTGAGCCCTGCTCTCACTGGAGAATGTGTATCAACTTTTCATCAGTTTGAGCCGGTGTCACTCTGTACCCTTAAGCAAATTGTCGAACAACTGAAAAATACTAATTCTGCACATGATTCTCTCCCGCCTCGCATTGTGAAGGATGGCTTTGATGTAATTGGGCCCAGTATCTTATTTTTAATGAATTCATCATTGTCTTCTGGCTATGGTCCCTCTGTTTTTAAACATGCTGTAGTGCAACCTGTCATTAAAAAAAGCTGTCTTGACCATAATGACCTTGTGAATTATAGGCCGATCTCCAAACTTCTGTTCCTCTCCAAAATCTAGAGAAGATACTTCTCTCGCAACTCCAGGCTTACCTGGATGTGCATGATATCTGTGATAAATTTCAATCTGGTTTTAAACCACGCCACAGCACCAAAACAGCTTTGCTGAGAGTCCTTAATGATCTTCTCTTAATTACTGATGCAGGGTATTCTGCTGTATTAGTCTTATTGGATTTGTCGTCAGCCTTTGATATGGTCGACCATAAAATGTTATTAACGAGGTTAGAACACACTGTGGGCATTCAGGGTGAAGCCCTTAACTGGTTCAAATGGTACCTCTTGAACAGGTCTTTCTCTGTTACCTTGGGTACTTATTCTTCCTCAACTGCATCCTTATGCTGTGGTGTGCCCCATGGCTCTGTGCTTGGCCCAGTGTTATTCTCATTATATATGCTCCCCCTAGGCTTAATCTTTGAAAAATATAACATTCCTTATAAGAATGGCTTCCGGGCAACTCCTTTATCCTAAATGAAAAGAAAATGGAAATTGTGGTGGACAACCATATCCTCCGGGGCCTATTAGCTGATACCCTTGGTTCCTTTGCCACTTCTCTCTCTGACACGGTCAGTAACTTAGGTGTCCTGCTGGATAACTCTTTTAAATTTAACAAACAAGTGTCCTCTGTAATCAAATCTAGCTTTTATAAACTGCTCCTTATTTCTAAGGCTAAGCACTATGTTCCTCATAAAGATCTTGAAAAGCTCATTCATGCTTTTGTGACCTCTAGATTGGATTACTGTAATTCTCTCTACTTTGGTCTTCACTCTGCTCTCCTTCATAGACTTCAGCTTGTCCAAAATGCTACAGCTCACTATTAGAAAGCATGCCTCTATCACCCCCGTTCTAGCTGATTTGCATTGGTTACCCATCAAATATCGTATTGAATTTTGTATTGTATTGTAAAGCACTTTGGTGTACCGCTGGTTTTTTAAATGTGCTATATAAATAAAGTTATATTGTATTGTATTGCACTTACTTTAGGTTGCTGCCATGTTGTAACACCGTTTAATGCAGTAACCTGAACCTATCCGTTATAGACAGGCCATCTTTGCACTAACATGCCATTCTATACTGTCATGTCTGTTGCGGCAGACGACATGGAGTGAAGCGAAAGTAGAAAAAAAACAAGATGATGAGAATGGAGTAAGGAGATGAACAAAAAGCGAGCCTTTATTTTGGGGCTGAACAAAACAACAAACAAAAGGCCAAGGTAGACTGAGATAAAATAGCAAAACTACACTGGGAAAAAGCTAATAAAACATGAAACATGAAACTAGGAACCACAAATCAGAAAAAAACAGAACCTTGGAGACACGAAGGAAGGTAACCAGAAAAACCAATAACAGACAGAGGAAGACAGAAGACTAAATACACAAAAGGGTAACAAGAAAATGAGGGCCAGGAAGGAAACACAGCTTTGGCTAATCACACACACACACTAGACCAGGAGGAAGTAAAACAGAATACACCAGTGATTCTTAAAAAATGGGCCGCGAGTCACACCTTGAGGGCCGCAAAAAATGTTTAGTTTTACACCTGTGGGCCGCGAGGGCCACGGGACATCATAAGTTATTAAGTGAAGAAACCAGGGACTCCTGTTATCCATGAAAATGTCAGTTACAATACAGCTTCCCACCGCTTGGGGGGAGTTGTTTAATTTGCCTCAATAAGCAAGCAGAAGCAGACACTCTCCCTACTGTTTGCAGTTATCAAAAGATATGAAGAAGTTCTTAAAATACAAAAATGAAGATGAAAGTGACAACCCCCCCTCTCAAAAGGCAAAATGTTTGCACAAGTACAACCTTGACTTCCTGAAGTATGGGTTTGTGAACGGAGGAAACGAAGCGGACTTGAGAGCCGAATGTGTGGAGTGTGGGCTAATGCTATCCAAGCACTGAAGCCTTCGAAATTAAAGCGCCATCTCGAAAACAAACATCCCACGCAGGCAACAATACTTCAAGATAATACTTCAAGAGAAAAGAAAACAGTGCAGATGCAGAAATAGTGTGTTGTGTCACTGACTGGTAAATGTGCTTTAAAAGCTAGCTACCTTGTATCCAGACTTGTGGTACAGAGTAAAAAGTCTTTCACTATAGCAGAGGAATTGATTTTGCCTGCCACTATACATATGTGCCATGAGATGATTGGAGAGGCTGCTGCAAAGAAGCTACTGACCATCCCACTCTCAAGCCACCGTATCACAGACATGGCCTTAGACATACAGCATCAGCTTCTGGAAAGAATAAAAAGTAGGATCATGACATGTATGAAATCTTAGAGGCCTATTATTAGAATCATTAGTGTATTTTCTTATTAGTTATATCAGTCAAAATTATACCTGGTTATATTCTCCACAGTAGCAATTAAGCATGATTAACTATCAGCAAAATCACATATTAATTATTATTCTGTGTTTAACAATTATAGTATGATCAATATTTCTTTTATTCAGAATCATGTATATTGATGGCTTGGAGACACATCTCTTATCTTTTCACATTCCTGCAGCCACAGAGACTAATCTGCCACGGTCGAAGATGGATTACATCTGTACACACTACATCTAGGCATTAGTACAGACATACAGAATAAAAATATATACTATTAAAAAAATACATGTAGATAAACTCTGTTTAGCGCTCTGTATGTCTTCTAATATAAAAGGGTGGATGTGAAAACCTTTTATCCTCTCTCAGATGTAATGAGAGGTAAGCTGGGAGGACTTCAGTCGCGTTCAATCCCAGCTTTCTTGACAACCTCTCCTTTAAGTTATACAGGTTACCTGTCCTAGCCAGATATGGCATAATTTGAGTTCCATTGCTGATCCAAACTTGATTAAATGACTGGCTTCAGGACCAAAATTAGTAAGTCAACATCGGACAAACTTACAAATTCTCTCGCAAAATGGATTGCTCTGGACTGTAGACCACTATCATTGGTAGAAGATAGGGGGTTAGAAAATGTGGTACAGATTCAGATGAGGAAGCCGTGTGTAACAGGCCGTGTGAGTTTGTACAGAGCAGAATCCACCATCAGCGAGACAGACTGCCTGCTGCAGTGGTGGTCCAGTCAAGTGGGGACCCACCCACAGCTGTCTCCTTGGCCTGCAAGTATTTGATTAGTCCTGCCACTTCTGTCCCATGTGAGAGACTGTTCTCACTTGCAGGTCACATAGTAACAAAAAAGAGAGCTGCCTTGAGCTCTGAAAATGTGAACAGGCTAGTTTGTCAAAGTAACTGGCTGCAAGAGACGGACAGTAAATACGAATGAAGGTATTGTGAGTCAAATGGGTTTGTTATTTTTGCACTAAAATGTTCGATGACCACACTGTTTTAGCTTAATGTACAAAATAATGTTGGCTAAGGTTACTCAGAGTTTAAAGGTGAAGCTGTTCAAATAAACTTTTATGTTTCTGCCTTATTTTTTAAGAAGAAAAACTGCACTTTATGTTGAAATGGAAATGCAGTTTAAATGCTTCCCCCCCCAATAAATTAAAAGAGCTTGAGTTTACAATATTCATGTCCATGTCTATTATTTATTTTGTTGTCCACTAAAACCCTTTAAAATTTAAAAAACATTTGTGCTTTGGGGCAAATTTTCTTGTGCGATTAATTGAGATCAATTATAAAGACTCTAATTAATTAGATACATTTTTTAATCGAGTCCTACCCCTAATATATATAATATATAATAAAGAATAAAGTATTTAAGGTCTGTCTGTAACCTATACAAGACTATTTTCCTTCTTAATTGGAAAATTTTTTGTTAAGAATTTGAAATGTTATTTTTAAAGAGAAGTTTGACTTCTGTGGCCTTTCACAGGACTACAGTTTATACACAGCTTGAGAACAGGTGCAGTTTTAGTGCTGGGATAGCTGCACAAACCACATATGAAATGTGTGACTCCTTCACAAAAAGAACAGACTGAAACCTGTAATACTTTACCACCACACAGCTTTACCACATGACCTGTGCTGCAGAGCTGAGCTCTCAGAAATAATCCACATACTTGCATGCAATGTACAAAATATATGTCAATATATTTCAAAGCCAAACATTTCAAACCTTACAACCCAGCACCTTAAACAAACAATATAGGTAAAGAAGAGGTGACGAAAACAGGAAAATAGGTATTTAAAATCTATTTTTACTGTTGTACATTTTATTGGATTCCCTGCCTTTACTTTCTTTTTTTTTAAGGTCGAAGGAGCTCTAAGAGGAGTTTCTATTTAGGGGTTATTCTCTGTCTGAGCCTGCTGAGTGTTTTCCTGCTGGTTACACTGATCACTCTTGGTTTCTTCTGTGAGTTGCATTTTTCATTAATACTTGCTCTACTGATCAGCCACCATCAGCCACAGTGAAACTGCAAACATTCAGTTCAATTCAATTCAATTCAACTGCCACTTCTAATGAATGTTGACAAACAAGACTAAAAACATCAATATAATGAGACTATAGCAACAGTAGTTCCTTACTCTCATACAATAACTTACATATTTAACATGTTTCATTACCTGGTGGCAAATTTTGACCATATTTTTGTTTAGCTATAAAATCTGAAAACCATGACATTTTTGTGTCTCAAAAACATGAATATTATTTCTCTTTATTTCAGACCATAACTGCTTATATGATTCAGCTAAACAGTTGTCAGAAATGACTAACCAACTTTCCTTCATGGGTGAGGAGAGAGACGTTCTGAATGCAAATCTCTCTGCTGTGAGTAACAATCTTTCTTCCATCACTGAGGAGAGAGACCGTCTCAATACAAATCTCTTGGCTGTGAGTAACCAACTTTATTCCATCACTGAGGAGAGAGACCTTCTGAATGCAAATCTCTTGGCTGTGAGTAGTGAACTGTCTTCCATCATCGAGAGAGACCTGCTGAATGAAAAGACCAAAGAGCTAAAAAGGCTGCTGTGTTTGTCCAATCAGAGTGAGTCCGTGTGTGAGCTGTTGTGTGTTTTACTCAGAAATTCAATAATTTAGTTTAACAAAATCAAACTTTATTATAGGAATATTTATTTATATGGTCAGTTTTGTTTAATCTCTGCTTGTCACTATAAAGCTGCATTGCAGAAGTGCTTATCACAAATTCACGTTTACAAAAAAAATCTGATTGGTAAAATAATGATAAAATACATTCCTTCCACAAACACAAGAAGATGTTAGATCCAGTTATCCTACAGTTTCTGATTCTATGAGTGTTACCCTAGTAGGCAATGCTGAAACTAACTGAAGCCAGGGTGGAGACTCGACTAGCTCGAGCAGGCCTACATCAGGATAACGCTGTCTTCTGATGATGCAACTAACAACCCTGATAATTAAGTACAGTTAAAAGCCACACCCGTTAACGGCAGCTCTCCTCTGTCAGGTCCTTGGTCTTGAAAAACTGACTATTTTATTACTTTAGTGGCCACAAAAATAGGCCCCAGGAATTTGTTAATTTTATTTTTTTATTTTCTTCCAGATAAAGCATGCCCTGCAGGATGGAGCAAGTTCAATTGTAGCTGCTATCTCCTCTCTGAAAGGTCTACTTCCTGGGATGAAGCCAGAAAGGACTGCAGAGACAGAGGAGCAGATCTGGTGGTTATTGACAGCCCAGAGGATCAGGTACAGTATTTATGTATGTGTGTGTTGTTGTGTTTGTAAATGAATATTGAAATTTAAACTCATAACTTTGTATCTAAATGACTCTTCCCATGCTGAACAAAAATATGAAAAAAATTAAGCTAAGAAGTGGATTAAAACCTCAAAAGACTCGTCTGTTAGAATCGTAAAGTTTGCAGATGACATGACATCAGACTCATTGAGGACGGTGATGAGCCTGCATGCAGACGTGTGGTTAAACACGTCTGCATGCAAGCGTGTTCAACCACATGCCTGTATGCGTAGGTTGTTCTGACTGTGCTGCAGTCAGAAAAAATATGCTCAAAACTCTAGAGGAGCCGCTCTTCATTACTCCACCTTCAACTTACTCAAATGCACTATGTCTGCTGTGAAAACCTTCAGGTTTCTGGGATCCACCAGTGGTCGCCCACTGTATACATTATAATCAAAAGGGCCCAGCAGAGGATGTACTTCCTGCATCAGCTCAGGAAGTTCAACCTACTTCCGAAGCTGTTGATCCATTTCCATTATTTGTCTGTTGTCTGCTCATCCAGCTCATCCATCACTGTATGAGACATGTCACGGGTTGCTTAGAGGATCCACTCGCAGGACTCCTGGGTAGCGTTCACACAGAGATAGTTTATTACAAATCTTCACCGAGTGTATGTATAGACAGTGCGGGGTTAGTGCTATATACAAGACGTGAGGGGCAGGGGTCCAGGGCTCCAGGGAAAACGGGGAAACCACACTCGTGCTCCAAACAGCCTCTCTCCTCTCCACTAGCAACCTGTCACTCCTTCCACACACCACACGGGGAAACACGGGAACGGGTCCGGGGAATCTATGAACAAAGGAACACGTTAAGTCTCAGAGACAGAGGCACGGGAAACTTGAGCTGGGTGTGTACTGACAGAAGCCTTCACAACAATCCAGCGTTGAACAACTGATCTCCTCCTTCTGATATACCAGCTGGTCTGATGAGGCCCAGGTGTGCACAATCCGAGAAGGCGTGGACCAAGGGCGTGAACCCGCCATGAGTTCCGCCCGGCAAAACAGGGGAGAGAGGGGGAGAGAGAGGAAAAAGAGGAGAGAAGGGGGGCTAGGAGTGGAGTGATGCTGTTCAGCGCCTTGCCGATTCCGCAGGCCGTGACAAGTCATCTGTACAGTTTCCACAGGCCGTCACTCTGATAAATACTTAAAACACTTACAGTGTGTCTGTACTTATATATAAGTACAGACACAATGTGACACTAGTTAAATATTATCCATCCCTTATTTAATCCATAACTGTATTCCATCATCTTTGAACTCTTGCACCATAAATATGCTATATTGGTAGTGTTATTATTGTCTGTATTGTGTTGATGTCATTTTGTCAGTATTGTCTGTTGTTTATTCTGTCATGTACACTGAGAGCAAAGACATAGCCAAAAGTGAATTCCTTGTATGTGTGCACATACTTGGTCACTAAAGCGATTCTGATCCTGTTGGGAAATATATTGTCAGGGATATATTCCTGAAACTGCTGGATAAACAGACACTCACTCAAGAACGAGATCGCACAAAGCTCTTTGTTGCACTTGCCACAAGGGAAGCAGATGCCTCCGAACTACTTCAGCTAGCTTCTCTCTGCAGGCTGCTTTTATTGGTTACACTCATGAATATGCATTTTACAAATACATGTGACATTACTGAGCAGGCATATTTGAACACCATCAGTGTCTGTATTCTGTGTGTGTGTGTGTGTGTGTGTGTGTGTGTCTTCCTGCCACACAATATATGCTTACATCTGTTAACCACATTTCCTGGTTATCCAGAGGTCATCTCCCCACACCCGTATACGACTTAACTTTAATGGTTCACCATATACAAGCATAGGCGAGCCCCCAAATAGCCGGGAGTGACCATTCCTCAGAAGATAAAGAAACCAGGATCTCATATGGAATGTGCCTGTAGTTAAACAGCTACAGCTAATTACCTCCCCAAGCATAATAGATGTGTAGGGGAGGAACAGAAGAATATCTAACCATGCAGTTTAAGGCATGGTTTACAAATTTAAGTAACACAATGACAACATTTAACAATTTCAATCTAACATATATCTTCAGTGCAAAAGAAAAATGTAACAAAAAATATGTCAAGAAGTTGAGAAAACTCTCATTTTAGTGTTGGTTTGGGACTTTTAAAGGGCATGTTTTTCTAAAACTGGGATAAACTGCTTAGACTACAATTGTGATTTTAAACTAAAATAAAATGTTTGGGGTTTTTTTTTATGTTAAACAGACTGCCCTCTCAAATATTGCCACAACAGAAGCTTGGATTGGTTTAAATGACAAAGAGCAGGAGGGAACATGGAAATGGGTAGATGGAACTCCACTGACTCTTATGTAAGTGTTCAGCTTGGTTCAGTTTATTACTTTTATTAATTTTCCAAAAGATATTTGTTAGATCTGTAGATACAATCAGCTGTACCCATACTGGTGATCGTCAGTGAGTTAAGCCAAACTGCAAGGCCAAAAGCTGTGTGATGTGATGTGTAATGTAAGTAATGTGTAATGTGTAATGTATTTGATATGTAAGATGACTTGTTTTGGCCACATTGGGGGTAAAACAAGTTATTATAGTCAAGACATGATATCTCTGCAGGTTTGACTGTGTTTGACTAACTGTATACTTTGTGTAGGCTCCTTTAACAACCACCATGTCCTGAAAAAAAAAATAATTTATTGGTTATCTGAAATTTTGCAATCATAATTTACAGTGTGCTTATCAAAGCTTCTATCAAAGCTGCTGATGGAAAAGTTGGCTTACAAAACCCCACACACCCACACCAAATGTCAAAACGTTTGCTTACTAATAATAACATAATGTTGTTTTCACAGACCTGCTAGAAACTGGCAAGAAGGTAATCCTGATAATGGTGGTGGAAGTTCACATTGGGGTGAAGAGGACTGTGTACATGTCAGAACTGATATGAAGAAGTCCTGGAATGATCGCTCATGTTCAACATCTTTTAAGTGGATCTGCGAAAAAAACCCATAGAGCCCCTGTGCAGTTTCTTGAAGATGATCTAATTATAATTGCTTTGCAGATTTAGCTGTGATTATAACATAGTTGTTTTATTCTATCATAATGAGGCAATTTGTTGTAGCTAAAAGTGTGCATTTTTTTTAATGTCAGTGAAGACTGGGTCAGATTGTTATCAAACGCCTGTGGTTTTTATTATTCTAGCATTCTTTATTATTCTAGGTATTATTAATCCAGTATTTGAAGATTTGATTTTTGTGTTAATTGAATTTTTTTAGATTCTAATACATTCTGAGTTTTAATTTTGTTATCATTATTATTATTAGTAGTAGTAGTAGTAGTATTAGTCTTTGATTTCAGTTTTTACGTGATGCTTGTTTGCTTTGTTCATACAAAATACGAAAACACAGAAATGCAGGTTCATTTATATTTTTCTTTTTATCTATATTATATCACTGTATATAGTGACATGAGAGTTTGAAAAACCAAACAATTAATAATTACATCTATCTGTGTATAAATAGTCATGTCTCCCTGTTTGTTTAAACTCACCAGGCACAGTTGAATATCCCAATAAAGCATATCCTACCTCCTTTGCTTATTTCCTGCTGGACCTCTTGGAAAATATCATGAGGTCAAGGAAAGGGGTGAAGGATGATTCATAAGGACTTAGGAAAAGAGAAGTGTGGTGATCAGAGAATCTGACTGTCTTTACAGAGTAATGTGTGCCATATTGAAGCTACAGTTTTCAGAAGTTAAACTCCTACTGCAGGCAGGGCTGGACTGGGACAAAAAACCGGCCCGGGCATTTTGACTAGAGACCGCCCCACCAGATATTAAAGCCATAAAGCCTTTGAATGAAAACAAACACTGTTGTGACAGTGATGTACACTGTCTTTTTGGTATATGTATGATTTCTATACATTTTACGTCAGATAAAAACGTTGGTCGTAAGATTCAGATAATTATTTAATAAAAGGTAGATATTTTAAATGAGAATAAGAAAGAAACGTACTTCTTTGTGTCCCCCTTTCCCTGTTAATGCCCTACCTGGCCCATGGCAACACTTTGATAGATCCGCCCCTGCACAGTTACCAGCTGTCAGCTATTTAGAAAATGATCCTGGTGTTATTTGTCTCTGAGAAACAGTTCATAACTTCCCTTCAACTCATTCATGTCACCTAAAAGGTAAACCTGTTTCTCCATCACCTGTTCAGCTCTGATGATTCAGTAAGGACATCTCCTGGTTTCATCTTCATGTTTCCCTCTCACCACATATCCAAACCGATATCATGACCAGCTGCTTTTACGGCTGTGGCTCCAGCAAACATCAGCTGATACTAGAAATTAATATTAAATAAATTCTAACAACAGCTGATCAAGCTTAAACGTGCTGCTGTTGTTTAGCGCGTCATCCACTGGTTCCCTCGTTCTGGCGCAAAGTGGGCAATAAATAAACAAGAGAGAAAAGCCGATCATCTGTATAGAAACTCAGTCATGCTAGCTAGTACACAGTACAAGTTATTGTAACTGACTGTAAAAAGTCAGCACAATGAAAATAAACTACACCTAAACTTGGTTTATATCTGACCCAGATAGACTGCAGGTCATAACTTCTTACCTTAAGTTCAGTTCACCTGACACTCGGCCGCCTCGGGTCTCTCCTCCTCCTGCCTCCCCTTTCCCTCATCCACCTGCTGGCCTCTGTGGAAGCTCCGCCACAGCCACCACCAAACAACTGAGTTATTTTTACACATTGGCCAGCATCTGGCCAATCCACCACCTCTCATTGTTCATGCCCTTACAAAAAAAATAAATAAGTCATCTGCCAACCGGACAAATGCCCGGTATGCCCGATGGCCAGTCCAGCTATGACTGCAGGTCATGTAAATGAGAACTGCCAATGAATAATGTAACTTCAAAACTATGGTGGAAGGGTTGTTTAGGATTTATACGAGCAAAGTAAAATTCCCTCCATCCATAACTTATAGATGACCCAAAGTAAAAATTAATTTGTGATAACTCTAAAGGATGGCAGTACAACAACAGACATAATAAAACAAACTGAGCTACTGCAAACCTTGAAGACACTTTGATCTATTAATATAGTTTATAATCTTAGCTTAGAGAGCATTTAAGATTCTCTTGTTCTCAAGACAGGGTAATCCATGACAAGAAGAAGATTTTGAGCAGCATAAATTCATAGTAATTCATAGTGGTTTCAGCAACAGGCTGTTGGCGCAAAGTGGAATGTTGCTTGTGGCTCAATGTGACTTGATATCATTAATGAGGGATACATTTGATTTTTTGTTTCACGTATCATAGACCAACAAGTTATTTATAGCAGTTTAAATACAAGCAAACAGTTTTGGGCAAAAACCGGAAATCAGTTTTTGGCAGACAATCACTTTTTGGCACAATACCGGTCATTTTTACACATGTACTGTATTATATAAAATATATAAACAAAATGTCTTTGAAACTTATAGAATCTAATCTTTTGGTTTCTTTTTTTACATAGCACTTTATCAAACTGTTGCCTGCTACAGAGTTACAAGTATTATACTAGTAGTAATATAGCATCCACCATCTCCTGCTTGCATATTTCTGAAAACATCTTTGTGGTGTGGCAGCCGTCGATTGAGCCAGCCCTGCAAACCCTGTGGATGGACGATGCAGTGGACAGTGGGAGGAAGCATCCTAAAGCTCTTTGCAGACCACCCTGTGTGATTCTCCACTCGCCGACCAGAAAAGACAAACCGCAGGTCTCGGTTGCAGATGCCCATCCATGTCTGATCTTGCTTCGGCAGATTCAGCAACGCTGCCAGAGTCTTCCTGTGATCGATTACAGTTGTTAAAGAAACGGTCCTGGAACAGGTCACTCAGGTTAATCCTGTGTGAACAACTGTAAATATTGTTTTTTCATCTTTACATACTGTTGGTGTATTTGAAATATTCTTGTTGAGTTCAGTGACAATTACTGTTTGTTTTAATCAATTTATTAACAACATAAAACCTTTAAAATAATGCAACACATATAACAATGTAACAAATATATTCAAATAAATAAATATCTTAATGCATAACTCATTTTGGAACCAATCTTTCAAGAACTGAAAACAGTGTGTCCATCCTCTGCCTGCTCTCCTGCGCTCTCCTCTCCTCAGCCTCCCTTTGCTTCCTCATGTCCTCTCTGATGAGGTCTAGCAGCTCATCAGCCCTGTCTCTTCTCCTGTTCCTCCCTGTTGTGGGTGGCTCACTCTCTTCCTCCTCGCTTTCGTTTTGGTCACCCACTGCTGCGCTTGGTCCTGGAGTGTCCTCAGGGAGAGAGGAAATTTGGACAGGAGACCTAATGGAAGGCCTCTGTCCTATTACCTCATCCATAAGGGCAAACCAGGGACAAGTAGCAGCAGTGGGCTTCCCACTGACTCCCTCTCCTGACCCTGGATACTTGCAATCCTAAAGGCAGAGGTAATAAAAAATGACAGTGGACAAATAAAAACAACACAACAATTCTTAGTAATTGCACAATTATTAACTTGTGTTCTTAAGAATTATCTTCTTGATAACACACATACGTACTTTGTATTTTTTAAAGTTATCCCATGTCTTCTGGCCTGCAAGGGGGTGACTTTCCCCTGCAGGCCCATCTCCAGTATTGTCCTGTCGGTCCCATAGTCGTTTGGTATCGGGCCACGACAGTTGAGGCTCCGGTGTGAAATTTATGGTTTTCCGGGTTTGTATCGTTCTCTGGGTCTTTTCCTGTGTTGTAGTTGTGTGTCTTAGTTTGAAAGAAATATTTACACGTTACCATAGCGACCGGGGCACATTAAACCGGTCCATGGCGCAAAAAAAGGTTGGGTACAGCATGAGGGTTAATAAAACCATACTCATATGAATATGATGTGTAAATTGATTTATTCTTGTACCTCCACGCCACAGTGGCCCAACTCTTCACCCCAGTGAAGAGGTGATGGTTTTCTCCTCGTTTTAATAAATTGAGCCGTTTGGTCTTTGTTCCCCACAACATATCACCATAACGATTAATTCGAAAAAATCGGTATATAGTTTAGGGTTATTTAAATTTTTTTTTTTTTTTAAAAACACGTCTATGCAGATGCCCATAGCTTAAAAACACAACCGCTATAACAATTTAACTTTTGTACAACCAGATTTTCATATACTTACATTTGAAAGTGTTTTCCTCTCCCACTTCAACCACCATCATTATCAGAAAAAAAATCTCCTGTATACCCCACAATGAATCCTGGGATATGGTAGGACATGAAGGATACATCAGACCCATCCTTAAAATTTGGGGAAAAGTAGGATGCATTTGTCGCCACATTTGAAGGACTCTTTGAATTCGGACAGCCTTCGTCGTGTCGCTGTGATGTCATTGCCTCCAAATATGTCCTTCGGAGCATCCTTCCCCTGAATGCGGACACAGCTGTAGAGTTGTACATTTCCGGTAGCTTTATTTTGCAGTCAATCGCTACTGCGAAGATGGACTCCAAAATCATGTCCAAAATACTAAAACGGAAAGATCGCATTAAGTTACAAAGAACAGGGGGAACACTCACCCTTGCTGTGTCATAAAAAAAAATCAAAAGATCAATTTTTACATTTGAAGAGTGTAGATCGATTGGTTGTTTACATCACTCAACACAAGCAAAACTGCATTACAAAATCATCGTCCACATTCAGAAGCACAGTTCTTATGATTTAAACAGGCAAATGTTCAGCATTCAAACTACAGGTGAACAACAGTCAAAGCCAGATGTTTCTGCCGTTATGTCAATATCAGCCAGTCAAGTATACATTAGAGATGGCACGATACCACTTTTTTTATGTCCGATACCGATACCGATATCATAAATTTGGATATCTGCCGATACCGATATGAATCCAATATAGTGTGTTTTTTAATCAATAAAACTGTTTTTTTAATATCTTGCTGCATTTTGTATAAGTTCATACTCAAGTTTAAATAAACAACAACACTAAAGCTATTCTGTTATACCTGCATGTAAAAAATACACTGCACCCAAAATATTTCATAGTTCAGCAACACTGATCAATCTAATAAACTTAAACCTGCTCCATCCTCCCTATTCTGGTATTTTAAAGAGTACTTAGCAGAAATATTAAGCAACCTAACTAATAGGGTTGCAAACTCCCAGCAAAAACAAATAGGGAACCAGCCCCCACCCTCCACCTCATGATGCTTAATCGATGTAATCAACTTTAATTTGATGCAGGGTGAAAAAAAATGCAGAGAAATAAATTATTTTTCAAGAATAATTAAATAGATTCAACATCTTTCTTCAACAGAATTGCAGACTGCACAGATGGTACCTTCCCAAAGGAAAAAGTAGTATAGCTTACTAGGGTATATTAGACTTAACAGTTACTATATACAGTAATGGACTTCTATACATTTAAATCAGATTAAAACTTTGGGTGTAAGATTCAGATAATTATTTATTAAAAGCTAGACATTTTAAATGAGAATAAGAAAGAAAAGTATGTCTTTGTGCCCCCTTTTCCCTGTTCATGCCCTATCGGCCCCCCTGGCTAAACTTTGCTAGATCCGCCCCTGCACAGTTACCAGCCGTCAGCTACTAGAAAAGGATCCTGGTGTAGAAAGTAATATTAAATAAATTCTAACAACAGCTTTTCAAGCTTAAACGTGCTGCTGTTGTTCAGCCGCTGGTTTCCTCTTTCTGGTGCAAAGTGGGCCAAAAACAAAGAAGAGAGACGGACTCGCGACAGAAAAGCCGATCAGCTGATCATTGATCAGTTTCATGATTGAAGTAGCCGCAGGAGAGGGAGGGAGAGAGGCAGTCGCTCCATATATCGGTTGTTAAGCTTAATGTGGGAATGCTTTATAAACATTCAGAGATGAACTTACACACTTGCTTTACTTCTCTCTGGGATAACTTCCTCGGAGATGAAATGCTGGTTTGGTAGCGAGGCTACAAATACACACAGCCGCTCTATCACGTGACGCACACTGCTCCGACGTGCTACGGTTATGAGTCGAGTTACGCCGTGTCGCAAGTTTTGTGAGGTGTTTTTTTGATATTTAATGGACAGACATTTGTTTCAAAGTAAAACAAGAAATAAGGAAAATGATTAACACAGACATGAATATATACACTCAACTACAAAGAAATAAGAATAAAGGAGGAACTGAGAAACCCTGCAGGAAGTAAAATTAGACTTGAGTCTTGAAACAAAAGTAGGGATCACAAACTGACAGTTACCACCAGAACAACCATACAGTCAAAACAGAAACACTCAAAAAATAATAATGATGATAATAAAAACAATATAACAAAAAAAAATTAAAATTCAAACAGTAGAATAAAAATCAAACAGAAACCCCCAAAATTAACCATTTATATATGAACAAAAAAGAAAAAAACCATACCTAGCAACCAAACACCTAGTCATTTCAGGCTGAAATTGAAATACAGAGTTATAATTTTTGTAATCAAAGATAAAACAAAACATTTATGAATAGATCATCTTTCTGAAATCAGTTGTTTTCTGAAACTTTTTCGCAGATCCAATGATAAGAATATGAACATGGACGATCAAACCAAGTGTTTTTTTCACTTCTGACAGAAACACAGTCCTCTTCTCCACCATTATTAGGCTGTTCTGTTGCCCAGTACCTAGCAGGTCAGTGACAAATACATTATATTGTTATTATAAAGAAGGAATTAAGATGTAAGCTGGCAGTGGGGTGAGGGTTCTTTTCAGGGCACGGTGGTTTTTAAACAAGCTTGCATAAAGTGTGCAGATGGGAAACACACCAGTTCTGAACACATGGATCGTAGTTGTTTTTACAGATACAGTTCTTTTAGCTACCTTGTGGCCAAAACAAAAGATTAGCACACATCTTTACGCTATTAGCAGTCAACCCACTGACATGTAAGCTCACCATTGTGTTTATATGTGAATGCATCTGTTGGTTTAACAAACTTCTTTTGGAAATTCTGTAAAAAGAATAAATTGAACCAAAGTGAAGACTTACATCAGAGTCAGTGGAGTCCCATCTACCCATTTCCATGTTCCCTCCTCTTCTTTGTCATTCAAACCAATCCAAACTCCTTCTGTGGTGATCGTAGAGAGGAAGTTCTGTTTAATATGAAGAAAAATCTTTTTATTTTACTTTA
The DNA here is from genome assembly GCF_001858045.2 of Oreochromis niloticus. Lineage (NCBI taxonomy): Eukaryota > Metazoa > Chordata > Actinopteri > Cichliformes > Cichlidae > Oreochromis > Oreochromis niloticus. Next base: position 24,824,284 of record NC_031987.2, on the reverse strand, counting down.
AAACCACAATTTTTTTGTCTATGCAGTTTATTTTATCTAAGTCTCTTTTAAAAATCCAAAGCCATCAGCACTATTATTTTCATCTCTTCCTGTTTCCCTGTTACAATTTACAGATAACCCTGTTGTAATTTCCTCTCTAAAAATATGGTAACAATTCAGTTCAGTCTCTGCTTCTGCTCTGGCCCCAATCTGTAACAACCACCTCTTCCCCCCCATCCCTGGTGTACTCCTCCTTCTGTATATGGGCAAGAAAATGTATTAAATGTTTTTATGATATTTTTAAAGATAACATTTTTCTCAGCTTTAGTGACCTTTGTTGTTTGTATGATTTGCCTTCGTATCATTTGTTGCGCTACTTCCAAATAAGACACTGTGCATCTTCTATCTCGCTGGAGTTTCCAAGCCAGCCCCCCAAGCATCGGTGGGAAGACTTATTTCAGTTGAAGCCTCACAGGGAGGCTCTAATATGACAAATATATACTTTAATTACGACATCGGGCAATTACTCAACCAAAAAAAATTGCTTTCTTTCTAGTTGGGAGCAGGAACTGGGTCTTAAGTTTGGGGAAGATTACTGGGACAAAGTAATTGACAAAATTCATACCTCAGCCTCACGTGGTTGTTCAGTTTAAGACAGTATACAGACACTTCTCAAGATCTAGACTATCTAAAATATACCCTGGAATTCCTGACCTGTGCAACAGATGCAACACCTCCCCCTGTGATTTAACTCATATGTTTTTTGCCTGCCCAACACTTCGGTTATACTGGACTTTTTATTTTCAAGTGCTCTCTCATGTTTTGAGTGTTACACAAACCTTACCCACTAGTTGCCATTTTTGGTGTTTCTATAGATGTCACCCTAAACCTTAGTAGTAAGCAGCTGCATGTTATAGCTTTCACTTGGTTGCTGGCACGACGTATAATTTTGCTGTCTTGGAAAGCTCCTCACCCTCCAGCCCAATCACATTGGCTGGAAGATGCTATGTTCGTTTTAAAAATGCAGAAAATAAAATTCAGAGTCAGAGGAAATGCTAATAGGTTTTCACAGGTGTGGCAGCATTTTATCATTTACTTCAATACACTGAAAACAATTACAACAGACTAATTTTTAGTACTATTGTGTTTTTTTTTGTTCTGTTTTGTTTTGATTTTTTGTTTAGAACATTATCTGTAGAACTCTGGAACAGCATGTTCTAAAACTCTCATATACATCATGTAACATGCCTTTATTATTATTTTTTGATTGTGTTAAGTCCAAAAAAATGTGTACTTTGAAATTAAAAGCTATTTACATTAAAAAATAGTAGTTTTAATTTATTTAGGGGCGTAATTTCCAAGGGGGTTAGGGGGTTATGGACCCCCCCCCCCCCCCCCCCCTCGCGCCCCCAATAATCAGACCCAACAAATATAACCCCCAATAAAATTATGAATTATCTTGCATAAATAGGCTGTTAATTTTCTTTACTCATTTCAGTTATTACCAGCAAAATAGTTGCATGTTTAATCATCTGGGAATTTACCCAGATTTATTTATTTATTTAGACAGAGATCTTGACACCCCCCACCCCCCTCCCAATGTTCAGCACAAAGTTACGCCGATGAATTTATTTACAGCTCAATAACACACACATACATAAACACTATACCTTTTCTTCAGGGCTGTTAATAACCACCAGATCTGCTCCTCTTTCTCTGCAGTCTTTTCTGGCTGCATCCCAGGAAGCAGAGTTTTTAGAGACGAGATAGCAGCTATGGTTGAAGTTCCATCCTACAGGACATGTTTTATCTGGAAGAAATTACAAAAAAGTAACCTTTCAGTTTATGAATGATCTTTTATGAACTGTATAACAATGCTTATTTGAGTTCTGTTTAATTAATTAAAATCCTCCAAAGACTTGATCACAAAGCTCTAAACAGTCTATTTACTTGAGTATCACTATTTATAATATAGTAAAACTAATAGAAAACTTTTAGCAAATACAACAATTTAAATGTTAAACACTACAATAAAAAACAGTCAGAAACCCCAAACTTAACCACTTTCTCAAGTCTCCACTAAGATAAAAGGAAAAAATACAAATTTTTAGCCACAACAAAACAAATCATAATTATAAAATAAAACCGAACAATTAAAATCTAGAATTATAATCATAGATAAAACTGAACATTATCAATAAAAGTAAAGAATTAAAATTAAAAAATTTAAATTAAGGAAACTGTACTGTGGTTTGGTGTATTTTCGCAGATCCATTGATGAGAAGATGAACAATAATGATCATTCCAAAATCTTCCCTCATCCGTTCTGACATAAACACAGTCCTGTTCTCCACCATTATTAGGTTGGCTTTTTCCCCAATACCTAGCAGGTCAGTCACAACAACATTACTTCATTATTATTGAGGAAAAAATGAGCCTTTGGTGTTTGTGTGAGGAGTTTTGTCAAACAAATTTTCCATCAGCAGCTTTGAGTTTTAATAAACACACTGTCACCAAATTACAGATAACAATGGAAAAGATATATATTTGATTTTACTTTTTTCAGTACATGGTGTTTCTTAGACAGGACTACTCAAAGTATAAAGACAAACACATAAGCCCAGATTACACAGACATCTTGACTGATATAACTACTGCCTTGGCTCAGTGTGGCAAAAAACAAGTCATTTGCATGGATCTTTAAGCTTTGAGAAACCGTTTGGCTCAACCAATATGCAAGCTGAACAATCTATATTCATCTGTGGATTTAACAAATTTTGGAAATCTTTTGGAAATTGAATAAAAGGAATTAACTGAACCAAGTGAAGGCTTACATCAGAGTCAGTGGAGTCCCATCTACCCATTTCCATGTTCCCTCCTGTTCTTTGTCATTTAAACCAATCCAAGTTTCTTTTGTGGTGATCATAGAGAGGAAGGTCTGTTTAACATGAAGAGAAAACATTTCAGTTTTGAACCACAATTTTTAATTTGCATTTACATATAAACTATGAAATTATTTTTATGTCATAGTTCGCATGCGAGAAAAAACATAATGTGAGTAAATGATGTAATTTCACAGGCGCAGTTAAATTCATCACTTCTAAATTTAAAGAAAGCCATGTGCTTAGAATGTGCATAAAGAAGCCATTCGACACAAAGATTGTCTGCTTTGCATACACTGCTATTTGTTTTTAATTTGAAAAATTGTTTGCCAAATAGTTATCAACAGTTATTCATTTCCTGTGTAGCAGTGGAAATACAGATAACTATCACTGGATTACTTTACTGTTGAACAAATCTGTTGAACTGTCTCCTTAATCTGATGTGCAACATAGCTCTTGTGACTTAGAAAAGTCACTATAATGAGAAGAAGGCATCATTCCTAAGAAAAAAAAGTTAAAACTGCATAAACTTATTATTATAAAATGTGAATGAATGTAAACTGTGCTTATGATGCTGCCTTTGAGTGCACTTTGATCAGTCAAACACAGCTGTACACATCTGGCTGCAGAGCTTCACTGACTGTGGGTTCAGGCACCACTGTAATAATTCATCTTAATAATATTACATATTCTCTGAACAGTCAATCTGTGGAGTGGACAGGAGAGGGGGATGTTACAGGCTGTCTTTAGTAAGTAGCTCATTTGTCTGATCTGAACTAGTGTCTAATAAAACAGTTATCACTGTTGCTAAATCTAAAGGGTCTTATAGCTACATTATGCACCATCCTTGAAGCTGCTTCACGCTAGGTGTGTAAGTTTTTATGCTTTGTGGTTTTACTGTATCTGTGCAGCTAACCAGCAGATTTACTTTAGTCATGTCTGTTGTAGATCCATCACTCTAGTCTTGGGCCTTGGACCAGCACTCATCTATCTGCTGTCTTTTGTCACTGCTCAAATATTTGTTGTACAATTTTCTTTAGATTATTTAAATTTTAAACTGGTAACTTTTTTTATTTGGTAAAAAATAAATTTTTATTACAATAAAATGTACAAATGTTCTGAATTAAAATATTCTTCAAACTCTATATAATTGTTGAGTCTTTAAATTGTACACCACAGCTGAAGCTGATTCACTGTAGCTAAATCACAATTTGTTAGTTGATTCATATGATTCTAATTGTGCTACATGGGATGTACTGTGCACCAGTGAATGTACTGATTTATCACTGACTTCACTTTAATACTGAAAAATATCTTTAAAAACGTATAATTCTAGGGTCGGTTTTGAAGTACTTCTGTCCAGTTATGGTATGTGCTGTTACACGTGTTTGATGCAGACTGAGCAGCGTTTCGTTCAAAGTCAAAGGAGTTTGCAAAGAAAAGCGTCTGGACTTCTTTGAGTTGCTCTCATCCGAGAAGCTTCTTCAGTTCTAAGGTCAAATGGCCGAGAGTCCCAGATTTAAACCCAGTGGGAGTATCCCCCCAAGGAGGGACAAAGGACCCCCTGGTGATCCTCTAATCACATGCGCCAAGGTGTGAAAGCGGGTGTGGGACCTAATCAGCCAGGGTTTCGGGTGAGCTCATTGTGAAACCTGGCCCCACCCTATCATGTGATTTCCCGAGGTCAGATGGCCCAGGATGTGAGTGGGCGTATAGGCGTCTGGGGAGGGAACTCAAAACTGGATTATAGATGGCAGACAGTTGGTGTCGTAAACCACCGCCTCTGTTCAAAGATGGTCGCTCACAGTGGACATAGATGGCCTCTTTCACTCCTCTTTCAAACCATCTGTCCTCTCTGTCCAATATGTGAACATTGGCATCCTCGAAAGAGTGACCTTTATCCTTAAGATGCAGGTGGACTGCTGAGTCTTGTCCTGTGGAGGTGGCTCTTCTATGTTGTGCCATGCGCTTGTGAAGTGGCTGTTTGGTCTCTCCAATGTAGAGGTCTGGGCATTCCTCGCTGCACTGTACAGCATACACCACGTTGTTCAGTCTGTGTTTTGGAGTTTTGTCTTTCGGGTGAACCAGTTTGTGTCTGAGTGTGTTGCTGGGTCTGAAGTTCACTGGGATGTCGTGCTTGGAGAAAACTCTCCTGAGTTTCTCTGATACACCGGCTACATAGGGGATGACAATGTTGTTGCGTCTGTCTTTCTTATCCTCCCTCGCTGGTGTCTGATCTTCTTTTCTGTGCCTCTTTGCTGACTTTAAGAACGCCCAGTTAGGATAACCACATGTTTTCAGTGCTTCCTTTACATGTGTGTGTTCCTTCTTTTTCCCTTCAGGCTTAGAGGGAACAAGTTCTGCCCGGTGGTGTAGGGTCCTAATTACTCCAAGTTTGTGTTCCAGAGGGTGATGGGAGTCAAAGAGGAGGTACTGGTCCGTGTGTGTGGGCTTCCGGTAAACTTCAATGTTGAGGTTGCCATTCTCTTCAACCAACTTCATTCTAAGCCAAAGACTAGAAAATATGGTGAGGTCTCCCCTGCAGAATTGGTTTTCCCTGCGTCGGGAGCACGTGCTGGGCTGTTCAAATCAGGGACAAACAGTATCCCACATTCTTGATTTTTATTTCACAAACACTTGTTGTAATGACTAACTACTCCTGACATTTTGGAGATGTTAGCTCTTTATACAGTAAAGTTACAGCGGGATACAAATAATATCAGGCTGATCCTGCCACGATTTGTTCCCCCGGTTCAAATCACGGACAAACAGTATCCCACAGTTGTTTATGTTTTTAAACCCATTTTGTACAGAGAGGCATTTTTTGAAAAATGTATTGATAGCAATGTTGAATATTATTACATGGGAAAAAATCACACCGCAACGCCTCTACCTTTCTAAACGGAGGGACAGTAACTGCATGTGTATGTAAGCATGTAAAACCTGAAGATAGTCAGATTAACAGTAACAGTATTTTGTCTCTATCTGCCATTCTGCAATCATCTCATGTAAACAATAACGTGGCGCACAGCGTGACGTGAAAAAAGGCACATACCTTTGACGTTGCGTGACGAACTCTGTATTCCTTGTCCACACATAAACGCAAAAAAGGAGTTTTAAAAAAAATCTCCGTTTTCGGTGACTCGAAACGCCTTTTAAGTGTGGACGAAACAGCTGGGTTTTCAAAATTACCCGTGTAGGTGTGGACGCAGCGTAAAAGAATTAGTAGTGTATTTTCTTACTACCTGTAATTTATTGCAGATTACTTGTATTTGCTTAATTGTTTACTAAATGTTTAAGGTATGAAATAAACCGCAATGGAGCAAAATATGGGTGTGTGGTTGGAGGATGTGTTTGTGCGTGTGCGTGCGCGCGTGCACGCGCGGGGGTGGGGGGCGTGAACATTTTTCTTGTAAAACAAAGGGGGGCATAGCAAAAAAGTTTGGGAACCACTGGATTAATGGGACAGCAGTGAGATGGCTTCACAACTGCAGAACTTGCCTCTGGTGTAAAGGATTTGTTTAGTAGTAAAGTAATACGGTGACAGTTGTTCGCATTTCCACTGCTACACATCAAACAATAACAACTGATAACAATTTGGTAAACTTTATTTTTCAAAATGTAAACAAATATGGATACAAGTAGCGCTTATGTCATATCCACTGTGTAACTGAGTTCAACGCAGTAACCTGAAATGTCCATCAAGGTGACCAATCACATTAGGACCCCCCTTCTCCTTTGCACTACTGCCCCCAATAAAAAAAAAAAAGGTAAATGGCCTGTATTTGTATAGCGCTTTACCAGTCCCTAAGGACCCCAAAGCGCTTTACACTCAGTCAAAAGTGAGTTGATTCGCACAAGCAGGATTTCTCTCCGAGTGCAAAGAGCTAAACACAAGAGCGTGAAACAGCAGCACTGTTTTACTAAAGATACATTTCCCAACAAGTCATACAGTAAATCACTCTCGTTATCCTGCAACATGCTCTGGCCATATAAAGAATCGGTGTGTGGCAGTATGTCTGTACTGTCTTTAAGAGTCTCTGCAGGCCCCTCCTTATTGGGTGTGCTGTTTGGGTGGGCTTTGACCTGGCAGGTCCTGATTGGCCCCACTATCAACAGGCTAGATTTTTTTTTCCTTCATAAAAAACTTCATAAAAGATTTGAGGAGATTTTGCTGATGATGCACTTTAATTCATTCATCCGTTCACTTCCACTTAACCTTTTCAGGGTCGCGGGGGGTGCTGGAGCCTATCCCAGCTGTCTTAGGGCAAGAGGTACACCCTGGACAGGTCGTCAGTCTATCGCAGGGCTAACACAGTGAGACAGACAACCATTCACAGTTATGGGCAATTTAGAGTTTCCAGTTAACCTATCCCCACTAGCTGCATGTCTTTGGACTGTGGGAGGAAGCCAGAGTACCCAGAGAGAACATGGCCTGATGATGGATATGAACTCAGGACCTTCTTGCTGTGAAGCAACAGCGCTAACCACCGTGCTGCACGCTTTACTTCAGGAAAGATGATTTAAAATATTCATATTCATCATGGTTTTTAACTTTATTCTATTTGTGTAAACAATAAGAAGAATTTTCTTTTTTCAAGAAAAACAGAAAACGTCTTTTAGTTATAGGGGTTTTTTTTTTTCCTAACTGAGACAGTTATGTGGTATATTGTCTAGATATGTGTTGATTAAATTCTTAAAAGTTTCATAGTTTTTGAACAAAACAAAACTTCAATGGTCATTTACAACACAATAATGCACACATAAAAACTGTACCTGTTTTTCAGCGCTGTCAATAACCATCAGATCTGCTCCTCTGTCTCTGCAGTCCTTTCTCGCTGCATCCCAGGAACGAAAGCTTTCAGGAAGATGATAACAGCTATGGCTGAAACTGCTCCATCCTACAGGACATGTTTCATCTGGAAGAAATTACAAACAAGTAACAGTTCAGCAAGTTAGTCAATGATATTTAAAAAATCCCCAAAAGTTGATTTTGTTCATCTGGACGTAGCATTTTCAGTGGGAGAAAACATTTCATCACTCATCCAACTGACTTCTTCAGTCTCAGCTGACTGCAGGTTTCCCCAATCTTATAAACAGGACATTTGCATAATGACTGAAACTAGGAACTGGAATCCCCGAGCCGCTTGATCATACATAAACTTCTATGCACAGTCTTTAAATTTGCTGACTGTTACATTTGTTTGCTTGAGTTTTTTTTTTTTAACATGGTTATCATTTTAGTACTTAATCTATTTTATTTCAATAGTTTATCAATCACACCAACAAGACCCGTAAACCGTGAGGGTGTGGAGGTAAACACAGACGACACGAGAGGTCTCGATTAACACTCCTCGTTTATTCCTCATCACAACACAACTGAACACTTTTCCCTCCAAAACATAGCAACAACACTTCCTGAGAACTGGGTGTGAGTGGAGCCCTCCAGTGGTCCACCACAAGGGACACATTTCCTGCTGGGAAATTAAAACAGAGTGGACTGTGTAAAAAAAATAAGACAATGAAAACACTGTAGACTGACTGTTTGTTTAATCATTTTGTTGGTGAAAGTTGGACCCAGATCCATTGATGTGCTTTATTAATTTACCAAATATGGTAGTATTGTGGTCACATTCATTTCTGCCACTAAACTATTATTGTCTTGGCTGGAATGACCATATTGCTGATGAGACTACCCACAAATATTATGACTGCATGGTGGTGAGAACTGTTGTATTAGCACTGGTGACCTGCCCAAGCTGTATGCTGCCTCTCATATAAATAAATATTCACGACAAGTAAAGTTTGCTTTTACTAAGAAATACAAAAACTCACTCTTTGACACACTCTGGTTGAACAAACTCTGCAGCCTCTCCAGCTCTGTGGCCTTTTCAGTGAGCTTGGCTTGCAGCAGGTCTCTCTCCTCAGTCATGGAAGAAAGTTGGTTAGTTATTGCTGAGAGTTGTTCTGCTGAATCACTGCCTGAAATAAAATGGTCTGAAATAAAATGTATTAAGATTTTTGATAAGCAAAAGGCCTTTTGCAGTCATTCTGAGTTTTCCTTCATATTTGTTCATTTCTATTAGAACTAGGCTGGAACTATCCCCCCACCAAAATGAAAAAAGAAAAGGAAATATTGCAGTTTTACACATTCATATAGCGGCTGATGATGTTTAGAATAAGTAAAAATGAACATCCCAACTCACAGAAAAAAACAACAGTGATAACTCCAGCCAGCAGGGCCAGTGAGAGAATAACAACTAAATAAAATCTGGACTCAGAGTTTCTTTGACCTGAAAAGAGGGAAAGTGGAAATAAAGAACCCAATAAAATGTACAACAGTAATAACAGATGTTAAAATACCAGTTTGTATTTCTGTCACTTATTTCTTACCTGTGTGATTTGTTGAAGGTGTTGAATTGTCAGGTTTGACATATTTAAGACTGGCATACATTTCCTCCATTGCATACATGGATATGGATTATATCTTACAGCTTAGCTCTGCAGCACAGGATATGTGACCTGTGAAAGTCTCACTGGCTTTAGTATTTTTTTAATTCAAAGGAAGTCACACATTTCACATATTTGTGCAGATATATACGACCACATAAAGAAAAAAATTAATTGTTGATTATTTTGAAAATTAAAGTCGAAAATGTGTTTTGAGAAAAAACTACAAATGTGGAGGTTACTGGTGTTATTTTAAGACAAAGTCCCACTTTTGCTATATCCTGTACAAAATAACTTCTGTAGACGAGTTATTGAAACAAAATGATCAGCCATCTTGTGATACAACGTACATCCTCTTTGTTGCACAAGAGCGTAACCTTGCATAAACTTGCATCTGTCCAATTCCAGCACTTTCATTTTGCACAAATCCACTCTTCTGAGTTTGTGTTTTTCCGTCTTACCAAATACAGCTTTCTGCCCCATCTTTCCAACGTCCTTATATTCATATCAGCACACTGTGTTTATGTGCTAAAAGATAAATCATTTCCTTCCTTGTAACTAAAACTGATTTGAAAGTATGATTTCACTAACTCAGAGTCTTATGTGTAAATGTGTAATCTCCATATTTCGACTTTTTTCTCAAAATAGAGTTATGACTTTAATCTCAAAATTCTGACTTTATTCTTAAAGCGGTCGATAATTTATTGATAAGATATTGGTATCTTTCTATAGCAATGAACTAATGAGCTCTATAATGAACTATAATAATTGCAGTTGTTAGTTAGTTACTTTTGAGATATAAAATAACACAAAGAGATTTCAATTAAGCATATATTATACTGACAAGTTCCCCACTTATGGACAGCTATGAGAAGATCTGATGCTATACAGTTCTGAGGAGTAACACTAGAACAACAGAACAAGAAAAGCATATGGCCTTCAGAGTGAGCAGGAAAATAAAATTGCTACAGACCTGAAAAGAAATCTGTCTCAAGACTATCATTTACCTTGTCCGGTGAATGACACACTGAAGGGTGGATGATACACTGAAGGGTGGATGATACACTGAAGGGTGGATGATACACTGAAGCAAGAATAGTGGGAGGACGCATTGATTAAGCTGTGTAGCTTCACTTTGCTACGTGGCAGGGAGGCCGGCCAAGAGTTTCGGGGCAGTTTTTTGGAGCCCTCTATTACTGTGAATGATTATGATCATTCTCACACTTACCAAAAACATATTTTATTGTCTAAACTTTCAGTAAACATACACTTGTAAAACTACATGTGAGAACTGTTTGTTGCTGTTAGATGTAACCCATGCTGATAAAGCAAGGAAGCAGATCTGAAACAGGTTTGTAGCACCATCCCATTGTCAGCACAACATATTTTTACCCATCTATGAAATGGTAGTAAAAGTCACCCACAAATGTGACCTGGGGTTCATTTACACTCAATATTGAAAGTGATATAGTACTAATTGGGATACTGGATGTCATAGGCCCACTAAAAATAGAATACATAAAATGCATTTACTGTAAATATGCAAACTGCTTTATTATTATTGTTATTATTTTATCATTATTGTACTTTAAATAAACAGGAACAGCAGAACAATCTCTGTTGCCTGTTGGGGTGGGGGCTGGGAGGAGGAGTTGGCCGTCCGATTGGGAGTCGATGCGGAGTCGGGGCGGTCTGCTTCTCTCCACCCCAGGGAAAAGGGTAACACTACCTGGGTCTGGGTGCAGTTTCCCCCTCCAGGGGCAAGGGTACCTGGACCTGGAGTATAGAGTACGCTTGGGGAGTGTGATTGTGTGTACAGTGTCTATTTATGTTTTTCTCCACGTTGGGTGAGTGCTGAGTAATTGCATATGAGAGCATGAGGGTGGGAATGGATGTTTGTCTGTGTCTATGTCAGGTTGGGTATCAGTCGCCACCTCTCTAGGGACATCTCAGGCCTTCCAAGGTATGGAGGCCTATCTCCCCCCAACACTCCCCCTGCTGGTGGCAGACACACTCAGACATCGGTGCATTGGTGGTTCTTGGTGTCCGGGGATGGGCGTTCAGGTACGCACCGGCTCACTCCTGGTGGCTGCTTGTCAGGGCCTGGAGCCTGAGGCTCGCTCGGGCCCCTTCGGGGGGTGGGGTGCCTCGGCCTCTCAGCCTGGTACTCGGTCACTCTGGCACAGCTGGCTGCCGGCGGAGCTCACGGGCACGTCACTGCAACCTCCTCTGGCTTCGGCTCTGCGGCTGTTGAGTGACCCCTCATCTGGGGCTCTCCTCAGCTCTTTCTGGGATGGTGGCGCAGCTGCCCCTCCGTTGGTCTTCCTTGGTCTCTTGTGTTCTGGGGGCCTCTGGATGTCTGGAGTTTTGATCTCCTCCATACCTGCTTCATGCCCTGGAGGACGGGGCTGTGGCCCCCCACACCCTCTAGCAGATCGTTACATGAAGGAAACTTTTTAAATACAAGCGCGCTCATGCTCACAGGTGTACACACGGGTGCTCACAGACACAAACTACACCTTTTTTGGCTGCTACCTCAAAGCACACTGTGTGCTGTCGATCCTACGTGCTGCATAATATTCAATATTTAGTATTTACAGTTATATTCACATAGATTATCGCGATGATGTTGTTTATTATATTGCTCTCTTTTTTTCCTTGTTTTCTCTTTTTTCTTTCTCAACAGGTGATATATATATACGTATATATCTATCTATATATATACACATATATTGTTTGTTTGTTTGTTTTTGTTTTGTGCCCTTCCTCTTCCCCGCTGTTTTTCTTTCCCTCTTTCTTTCTCCCTTTTCTTTCCCTCAGTCATGTCTGTCCTGTGAGTAGCAAATGAAAATAAAATAAAATAAACAATAAAAACAAAAGTCAGTCAAATGGACCAATACAGCAAGGCCGGGATGGTCCATTTGGTAAAGTAAATCCGTTGGGCATCTGTCTTGGCCTTTAGACAATAATTGTGATGGCAAAAGAACCAAACGGAACAGGCGGCAAAAAAAAAAAGAGAAAAAGAAAAAAAAAAAAGGACAATTGGAAGTGAAACAAAAACCAAGTGGGACAACAATGTACAACAAAAACTAGAACAAATATAATCACTTTCCTTTAATAAACAAAATCTTGTTATGTTTTCTATATGAATATAAATGGAAACAGACAATAAGCAGACAAACACTTAAATAATGATATAAATGAATAGAGGTGCCTGAAACAATATACAAACACGATTTCAAATCAAATATAAAGTAAAATAATTTGTATAAAAACTATGTAAAAATCGGCAAACAGTTTGGGGAGAACAAAATGAAAAGAAAACTATTATAATTCAAATATTTGACTTTTTATGTTACTCTGTCATTTTCCTCAATACTCCACTCTCTTCTTAAAACCTGTGTTTCCTTGCTTTTCTACAGGCCAAGCCATTCATTACATCAGTGTAAGAAATCTGATGACCAAGTTTTTATGTTATTAATACTGATTTAATGCCAGACCACTCTGTGTTTCTTGTGCCATGAAAGATCTTTATTCAATTCAGTTTGGAAAAGCTCTGTTCTGCAGATGCAGTAGTCACAGGGAGAGTACGGGCTATCCATAGGGCTTCTCAATGGTTTGGGTTAAACTCACAGATCTGATTTGAGAGAGGTAAATGAGCAGCTCCAATGGGTCATCTTTGGGGACTTCTGAAAGGCTCTCAATCGCTTTAGCCATTAAATTCATCAGCCTGTTCTCTAAAGGTAAGTTTGTCTTACACTCATCCCTCCTTGTCTGTGCATCAAGCTAATCAAAGCTGAGAAACACAAAATTGTTTCAAATCTCCCCTAGAGACTGAAAATTGTCCTCCAAATTTCCAAATTTGGATGCTATAATCTGCCACAGCACTAAAAGCACGAAACTTTCAGCCTCTTCATTGCGTCAGATTGTGGCTCATCAGGCGTCTCATAGGTACTGTTTCTTTTTGTGCTCTTCTGCTTGAGCACTGCTTCAGTGTTCATTTTTTCATGTATCTGTTTTTCTTTGACCTCTTCATCTTTAAAACCAGTTGCCATGATTAAACTGCAACATCAAACTGCATGTTGGCTGACTGAAATAGTTTGCGTGTTGTGTTAATCTGCAAGAGAGTATCAAATGAAACCATGCAAAAATTTGAAATCTGAATGATCGCATTTGTTCAGGAAGGAAGTGGGCCTCAACTTTCACTGTGGGGTTAGTAGTTTTTTCCCCCTCACTTCTAACAAAGCTTGTCTCACTTTGCCTGCTTGGTAACATTACAGTTTACACACTTTTAACCCAGTTCTCCCACTGTGTTTCCCTCCAGGACATATGTGTGGTGTTCACATGCTTCATCAAGATTGTGCACCTTACAGGAGAACCTGAGAAGAGTTAGAGTTAGTTAGATTAGTGCAGATGAGCCTTGACCAGTAGATTCAGGAGTACTAGAAACTATAAGAGATGTTTCTTTATCTGCTGTGTTCTTCTAAGTTTACAGTGTGCACAACAGTACAACAAAAGATCTGTCCTTGACGACTCACAGCTGGGGTGCAATCCAATATTATAGCATAATACAGTATTTAGAAGCTTTGATTTCTGTTCAGTATTTTATCATTTACACAACTTTATCAACTAATTTTAAATTGTTTTCCCCAAATATATGATGTGCTCTGCTCCACTGTCAATTCCTCTCATATGATCTCTCACTACAGGACCAAAATTAGCCATCAGTCATGGGCAAAAAGGAACCTGGCAGTGAGGGAATCTGTTTACACATTACATCATCCCAATAATGAGAACTTTTTAAAAGCAGTGAAACTGATGTCTAAATTTGGTCCTGTAGTGAGAGATCATATGAGAGGAATTGACATTTCATTTTTGAATTAATTTTACATTTTTTCATTTGTTGGTCTTTGTACGTTTAAATATTGCTTAGTTTTATTCAATTTGACATGGGCAGATCATAACCAAAATCTACTGTTGAAGAATTTTCAGTCTGTTCATATGTTGGCTGATGAATGTTAGATATATTTATGAGAACCAGACTCACAGTAGACACTGAGGGTGATGAGTCCAACCAACAGGAAAATGTTCAAAAGGCCCAGAGAGAATAACCGCTGAAGAGAAACTCCTCTTAGAGCTCCTTGGACCTGAAACGAAAAATAAACAGTGAAAATAACAGTGTATACAACAGTCCTAACAGATGTTACAAATATATCTGGTCACTTTTTTGTCACTTCATTCTCACCCATGCAATTATTAGTTGAAGCTACTGGGTTGTGAGATTCGGAAAATTCATCAATTTCCTCCATTGCTTGTTTACAGTGATGGTCAGCTCTGCAGCACAGGACCTGTGAAGTGTCAGAGTGTCACTGGTTCAAAGCTGTTCTTTAAAACTAAAGAGGAAGTCACTTTCTTCATTTGCACAATAATAGATATGGGAGATGAAAAAAACCCCAAACCAAAAGTCATGTGTCTAAAGCTCTCTACTAAAAGAGAAATGAGAGGCTCAGTGACTAAGTGACATTTCAGTTTATAAATCCCATCTAAAAAATAGGATTTTTAGGATTTTTCTAAAGATTGACTGTTGAATTATTTGGAATACTGGGGAACATTTGTTGGATATGTGACAGAAATGTACCAACAAGACCCAAATCCAGTGTTTTGGCTTCAAAATACTGAAGTGTTGTTGTGTTTTGACCTGGATCTAATAAAAATTAATGATTAACTAATAATTTAAACAAAATATTTAATTCAAAATGGCAACATATATTGCATTTTATTTTTCAGGGTTGATACATATCACCCTACATTAGTTCAAAAGCATCCAGAACAATACACGTATGACTTTGAGTCTAATTTGAAGATCGTGTGAAAGAGAGGCAATGCAAGACAGTAACAACAAAAACACTGACAGTTCTCAGGTTTGGCATTTAGTATTTTGTCTTTGTTTCAGTTAAATCATTTAATGGGTTGATTTTTTAAAATGCCATCTTCCCATTCTAATTTTGTTTACATTTTCCACAGCATCATAAGGTTTTTGAAAATGGGGTATTGTATAATTTCAGAGAAAAAAATTATAATTTAAATTTGCAAACATAATGGCAGATTAAGCTGCTCCAGCTGCTGGCATCATAATAGGAATGCATTATGAAAGTGAACTGAAGGGTTTAAGAGAGTTGTTTTAAAAGCCTGGCAGTTATTGTTGAGCTATATTATATTAAATTAGATTAGATTCAACTTTATTAAACTTTATTATAGCCGATAGAGGTCTGCGTGTCCCTCCATGGCTATGCCTCCTCAGACTAACAACAACCCACCACCAAACTAGTCATGCTGAACGATGTCACAGGCAGTATAATGTTCTCCACAGCTTCTCCGAAACTTTTTACGTCTGTCACATGTGTTTAGGGGGACCCTTTCCAGTTCTGGTATTCTCTGGCAATTTCAATTCATTTCAGTTATATTCAATTACATTTTTTTGTGTAGCGCCAAATGACAAAAACAGTTGTATTGCCATGCTTTATATTGTAAGGTAAAGACCCTCCAATACAGAGAAAACAACCTCACAATAGACTGTATGGGCAGGACAAATGCACATGTATCCCAAACAAGTCCAAGTGGGTGTGCTCGCACAAGGTGAATATATAAATAGATACATTGATGGCACCTGCCTGATTTCCAATCATATGTCAGCACAAAATAAGGTTTTTGTGAGAAATAGCCATCAACTAAAAGAGTATAAAGTTCTTTTTTGGAAGACAGTGGACTAAATAGTATGCAAGCAAACAAAATCAAAAATGTGTCTTATGTAAGATGCAAAAAGGAAGTGCACGGGTCAGCAGTAACAGATGTCACATTAAGCTAAACTTGTGGTGTGAGCTAAAATTAGTCTTGGTTTTGTGTCAGAGTTCATTTTTCTTGTCAAGCATGAAATTTGTTTTGCTGTTGGAATAACTGATAAAACGTAGTAATATAAAATTAATTAACCGGTAAAACTACCAGAATATTTTAAAGCAAAAAAACAAAACAAAAAAAACATGTAAACAAATAACTGTGAGAAGCTGGTCCCTGTGGTAATTGGAGCACTCAGGCCAGTGACCGTCAAACTGGGCAAGTGGCTCCTGCGTTCCCAGGAACAATCTGAGATCTCTGTCCAGAAAACCGCAGTTCAAGGAACATTGAAGATACTTGGCAGGACAATTGAGACAATTAAGCTTAAAGACTGCCTGTATGGCGAAAGGGAAATTTTTTATACAGCTTGTACAGTTTCAGTATAGTGTCATGGCTGCACAAAATACATATGAAACGTGCGGCTTCCTCTGAATTAAAAAAAAAATAAACTGAAACCGGTCACACATTCACACTTCAGATGTGTGTGTGTATCATTTGAATATTAGTAATATTCAAATGAAGAAAGACTCACAAGTTAAAATTTGTAAACCAATTTAAGATAACAAGATCACAGCAACAATTGTTCTTCACATGCACCAATATGAAATTGACATTTATATCTGACATCTTTCTTTGCTAACAGGCAAAATTTTAAAATATTTTTGTTTAGCTCTAATTTAATCAGAAACAGTCTTTTGTGATATTGTGTGTATACACTACCAGTCCAAGTTTGGACGCAACTTGTATTTTAATGGTTTTTCTTTATTTTCATGACTATTTACATTGTAGATTCTCACTGAAGGCATTAAAACTATGAATGAACACATATAGAATTATGTAGTAAACCAAAAATGTGAAATAACTCAAAACATGTTTTATATTTTTTAATATTCTAAATAGCCAGCCTTTGCTTTCACTGCTTTGCACACTCTTGGCATTCACTTGATGAGCATGAAGAAGTCACCTGAAATGGCTTTCCAAAAGGAGTTGGAAAGAGTTGGAAAGAGGAGTTCCCAGAGATGCTGAGCACTTGTTGGCCCTTTTGCCTTGACACTGCTGTCCATCTCATCCCAAACCATCTCGATTGGGTTTAGGTCAGGTGACTGTGGAGGCCAGGTCATCTGGTGCAGCACTCCATCACTCTCCTTCTTGGTCAAACAACCCTTACACAGCCAGGAGATGTGTTTGGCATCATTGTTCTGTTGAAAAATAAATGATGGTCCAACTAAACGCAAACCGGATGATGTCCTGCAGCATGCTGTGGTAGTGTGTCTTTAATTTTGAATAAATCCCCAACAGTGTCATCAGCAAAGCACCCCACACCATCACACCTTCTCCTCCACGCTTCACAGTGGGAACCATGCATATAGAGAACCGTTTACCTTTTCTGGTTCGCACAAAGAAATGTGTCTGCAACTGGAACAGTGTTCCTCCCTATCCAGGATGTGTAAATCCTCATCACTGAAAGAGTGTCCACTGCCCCGTAGGTGTAAATAGACTGTGGAGTCCTGGCCTGACGAGTTAGCGCTAAGGTTGTTTGGTTACCCCCATGTAAAAATCACAGCAATCCTCCTGGCAATTGACAGCATACACTCTGTTACTCTGTTTATGCCTGGAGATCAGATCCTTAGGGGCGACTAATTTTTGGTGCAGTGTGTTACAGCACACAGAGACGTGGTGTCTAGATAAGACACTCTCTAAACAGTTTTCTCTTACAATGCTGTGATTGCAGCTTGTTACACTTAACTCTTCTCCAAAGCATACACCACACAGGATGGTCGATTTGGGCAGCAGTTCTTTTACTTGCCACACACAAATACACTGCGGTTTTGCTTGTTCAGTCTGGGATACAAACACTCCCCTGGTGGCTCACTGCTGCCTTCTGTCTCTCTGCTCCTCACTGTCAACATAAAACACAACCCCACGTTAAAACCCTGACCAGGCACACCTGCTCTTTGCTCCGCCACGCGAGCGCATTGCGTCACTCCTCTGCAGCAGGCCAGAGACCACACCACAGCTATCCCCCAATTCTCTTTGAATGGTACTCATGGTCATTGATCAATGATCAAGTCCAGGTACATGAGTAGACCATGATGTCATCCAAATACACTTCACACTTACTGATCCTGCACAGAATAGAGTTTATTAGTAGCTGGAATGTGGCTGGCACATTTCACAATCCAAATGGTGTTACTGTGTATTGCATGAAATGGTCCAGTTTAATAAAACCACTGATTTAGTGGCAGTTGCCAGCATCCTTTAAGAAGATGTAGTTTTGTGAGAAACGAAGAATTGGGCTTGTGATGGCATTAACCTTACTGTAGTCATTACAGAACTGTGACGCTCGATCAGGTTTTGATCAGGTTCGTGCAACAGACATTTTGTCAAAGTGTGTCTTAATTCTGATCTGAGCACCTGCAAGTGCATTACAGACAAGACTGCAGGCATTATGCAATCTCTCACTAAACAAGGCAGCGCAATCCAAAATGTTCTTTTTGGGACTTGACCTGTCCGAGAGGAATTTTTCTTTAAGCAGACGTAGCAGTCTATTCACAGCCAAAAACTAAGTCAGCAGGACTGAAGATTTCTGATTCGTCTCTCAGACAGCAAATTGCAGGAGGAAGAGCCCCTTATTTTCCTCCCAGCAGCATCTAGTGCGGTAATCTTTTGCTCGCTTATAGGTTGCAATCTTTTCTGGGAGTTGATTTTTGACAACTCTAACAGGACAAGCTTAATCAGCCTGACACCATTTGTCAAAAAAAATCTTTTCATCTCCACATAAATTTAGGGGCTTTTTTTTTTCTTTTTTTTTTTCAAAATTCTAAACCTTTGCCTGTACGCTTATGGCACTAACTCACACATGCACAACAGTTGTGCTTAAGCTGTCTTTAATTGACAAGGTCATGCACACCTATGAGTATTTCCCATTAGTTTACACTGCAACAGAGGAGGTCACAGACTCTTAGGCCACTGTAGTGCACCAGCAGTGTGTTCAAAGGCAGTGAAGTATGCATCTACTTCCGACTCTCTAAAGCCTGGGACTAATTTGATGTGCATACCAACAGAGCAGTCCTCCGTTTTAGGTGATAGTGACTGAGGAGCTGACTCAGATCTAGAAGGACCGGGGGCAACTGCCTCCCATTCCATCTCCAGCACTCTCACCCTCAGGTGCATAGCTTCTATCTCCAGCTGCTGCTTTTTCAACTCCACCTATTTCATGCACAGTTTTAGCTGCAGCTCCTTTGTAGAACTGCCTGCTTGAGGAGGGGGATTTTGTACTGTGGAAGGAACGCTTCTTCTAGAAAGATAAAACTTCCTCCAAAAAATACAGAACATTGAAAAACAAAAATAACACAAAAAATAACCCAAGCTTTAGGTAAGTAGGCTAATGTAGCTACCACCTCCCACATTAAAAAAAAGAAAATTTAGTGTAATAATCTCAAAAGCAAACATTAACTTGCACTTAGGTCACAAGTGCAAATAGCCCCTGATATTTAAAAAAATTATGACCTCCTTTATATAGTAATTGATTATAATTGGCACCCATAGCTTTTGTTTGCTTTAGTTATGTTTGTTTTGACTGTGTGCTTGCTTTGTTTTTTTCTCCCGAAATGTAGTACAGGTCTGTGTTTAAACTGTGACAAAACTATTAATAAAAACTACAGTTTCAAAAACCCCACAGATGTCTGATTGGTTCTACCACCTCGCCTCCTCAACACCCACATGGTAAAGATCTGTATGTGTAGTGTAAAAACTGTTTCATGTGTGGTTTGCTGGGTGGATAATGCAGATTGAGTTGGATAGCAGCCTCAGCACTCATCAAAAGGAGCTGTAAAATTATTTTGTGTAAAACATACTTTGTATGTGCATATTTTCTTATATTAAAGTGTCCTTAAATATGTTAAATGCTTTAATTAAAACAATGACAAATGTCTATGAAAACATCATTTGAGAAGACCTGTATAAGATATGGGCTGCACATGGATACAGAGGAGGAGCACTGACTTAAAGGAAACAGCAAAATGGTAATGATGAAACCCAAACCACCAGCATGTATAAGATATTTGCAGATATTTAACAGATAGCACATAGTTTCCTGCCAAAAGCCATCCATAATTGGATAACAAGCCTACACACAGAACAGACATATTATGCAACAGGAGCTCTGCACTGACTGATTTACAAGCAGACGCCATAATTCAATAACTTGTAAAACAACTTTCTGAAGCAACTACTTGATATAATGGTTTTCTGTCAGACTTTATCAGTCTCTCATAAATCACATTAGAGGAATTTTGCCCTTCTCCTCATTACAATGTTGCTTCAGTTTATTGAGATTTGTGGGCATTCGTTTCTGCACAGCTGTCTTAGGGTTCTACCACAGCATTTTAATTTGGGTGAGGTCTGGACTTTGACTGGACCATTATATTACCTTCTTTTATACTTTTTTTTTTTTCTTTTTCACACATTCTGTTGTAGATTTGCTGCTGTGCTCAGAGTCCTTGTGTTGTTGCTTGTCCATATTTTTAGCCAAGCTTTATCTTTCTGACAGATGGCCTCACATTTGACTCCTCTAATGATGTTAATTCAATGACTGCAAGGTGCCCAGATCCTCAGGTCAAATCATCACCACTTCACCACTGCTTTAACTTGTGGGTTTTTTTTTTTTTAAATCAAATGTAGCACTGTGCATTATAGATAAAGATCTCCACTTTGATCTCGTCTGTTCAGAGCCAGCCCATGGCATAAGGCACTACTGAAGATCTCTGTAGCAACATGGTGAAATGGCAGGAATTTGCCTTGTGTCTTTCAAAGGGGAAAACTATTAATAAGACAGAAATGGAAAGAATCGTGTTCTCACACACTTATTCAGCAATATTCAGTCATGGGCAAAAAGGAACCTGGCAATGAGGGAATCTGTTTACACATTACATCAGCACAATAATGAGAACTTTTTAAAAGCAGTGAAACTGATGTCTAAATTTGATCCTGTATTGAGAGATCATATGAGAGGAATTGACATTGGAGCAGAACACATCATATATTTGGGGGAAACAATTTAAAATTAGTTGATAAAGTTGTGTAAATGATAAAATACTGAACAGAAATAGAAGTTTCTTAATACTGTATTATGCTGTAATATTTTATTGCACCCCAGCTGTGAGTCGTCAAGAACAGATCTTTTGTTGTACTGTTGTGCACACTGTAAACTTAGAAGAACACAGCAGATAGAGAAACATCTCTTATAGTTTCTGGTACTCCTGAATCTACTGGTCAAGGCTCATCTGCACTAACTCTAACTAACTCTAACACTTCTCAGGTTCTCCTGTAAGGTGCACAATCTTGATGAAGCATGTGAACACCACACGCATGTCCTGGAGGGAAACACAGTGGGAGAACTAGGTTAAAAGTGTGTAAACTGTAATGTTACCAAGCAGGCAAAGTGAGACAAGCTTTGTTAGAAGTGAGGGGGAAAAAACTACTAACCCCACAGTGAAAGTTGAGGCCCACTTCCTTCCTGAACAAATGCGATCATTCAGATTTCAAATTTTTGCATGGTTTCATTTGATACTCTCTTGCAGATTAACACAACAAGCAAACTATTTCAGTCAGCCAACATGCAGTTTGATGTTGCAGTTTAATCATGGCAACTGGTTTTAAAGATGAAGAGGTCAAAGAAAAATAGATACATGAAAAAATGAACACTGAAGCAGTGCTCAAGCAGAAAAGCACAAAAAGAAACAGTATGAGACGCCTGATGAGCCACAATCTGACGCAATGAAGAGGCGGAAAGTTTTGTGTTTTTAGTGCTGTTGCAGATTATAGCATCCAAATTTGGAAATTTGGAGGACAATTTTCAGTCTCCAGGGGAGGTTTGAAACAATTTTGTGTTTCTCAGCTTTGATTAGCTTGATGCACAGACAAGGAGGGATGAGTGTAAGACAAACTTACCTTTAGAGAACAGGCTGATGAATTTAATGGCTAAAGCGATTGAGAGCCTTTCAGAAGTCCCCAAAGATGACCCATTGGAGCTGCTCATTTACCTCTCTCAAATCAGATCTGTGAGTTTAACCCAAACCATTGAGAAGCCCTATGGATAGCCCACACTCTCCCTGTGACTACTGCATCTGCAGAACAGAGCTTTTCCAAACTGAATTGAATAAAGATCTTTCATGGCACAAGAAACACAGAGTGGTCTGGCATTAAATCAGTATTAATAACATAAAAACTTGGTCATCAGATTTCTTACACTGATGTAATGAATGGCTTGGCCTGTAGAAAAGCAAGGAAACACAGGTTTTAAGAAGAGGGTGGAGTATTGAGGAAAATGACAGAGTAACATAAAAAGTCAAATATTTGAATTATAATAGTTTTCTTTTCATTTTGTTCTCCCCATGTTTACCAAACTGTTTGCCGATTTTTACATAGTTTTTATACAAATTATTTTACTTTATATTTGATTTTTAAACCATGTTTGTATATTGTTTCAGGCACCTCTATTATTTATATCATTATTTAAGTGTTTGTCTGCTTTTTGTCTGTTTCCATTTATATTCATATAGAAAACATAACAAGATTTTGTTTATTAAAGCAAAGTGATTATATTTGTTCTAGTTTTTGTTGTACTTTGTTGTCCCACTTCGTTTTTGTTTCACTTCCAATTGTTCTGCTGTTACAGTTTATATAAAGTACAATAATGATAAAATAATAACAATAATAATAAAGCAGTTTGCATATTTACAGTAAATGCATTTTATTTTTAGTGGGCCTATGACATCCAGTATCCCAATTAGTACTATATCACTTTCAATATTGAGTGTAAATGAACCCCAGGTCACATTTGTGGGTGACTTTTACTACCATTTCATAGATGGGTAAAAATATGTTGTGCTGACAATGGGATGGTGCTACAAACCTGTTTCAGATCTGCTTCCTTGAGCTTTATCAGCATGGGTTACATCTAACAGCAACAAACAGTTCTCACATGTAGTTTTACAAGTGTATGTTTACTGAAAGTTTAGAAAATAAAATATGTTTTTGGTAAGTGTGAGAATGA
The DNA here is from genome assembly GCF_001858045.2 of Oreochromis niloticus. NCBI lineage: Eukaryota > Metazoa > Chordata > Actinopteri > Cichliformes > Cichlidae > Oreochromis > Oreochromis niloticus. The sequence continues at coordinate 24,801,025 of NC_031987.2, read as the reverse complement.
TCATAATCATTCACAGTAATAGAGGGCTCAAAAAAACTGCCCCGAAACGCTTGGCCGGCCTCCCTGCCACGTAGCAAAGTGAAGCTGCACAGCTTAATCAATGCATCCTCCCACTATTCTTGCTTCAGTGTATCATCCACCCTTCAGTGTATCATCCACCCTTCAGTGTGTCATTCACCGGACAAGGTAAATGATAATCTTGAGACAGATTTCTTTTCAGGTCTGTAGCAATTTTATTTTCCTGCTCACTCTGAAGGCCATATGCTTTTCTTGTTCTGTTGTTCTAGTGTTACTCCTCAGAACTGTATAGCATCAGATCTTCTCATAGCTGTCCATAAGTGGGGAACTTGTCAGTATAATATATGCTTAATTGAAATCTCTTTGTGTTATTTTATATCTCAAAAGTAACTAACTAACAACTGCAATTATTATAGTTCATTATAGAGCTCATTAGTTCATTGCTATAGAAAGATACCAATATCTTATCAATAAATTATCGACCACTTTAAGAATAAAGTCAGAATTTTGAGATTAAACTCATAACTCTATTTTGAGAAAAAAGTCGAAATATGGAGATTACACATTTACACATAAGACTCTGAGTTAGTGAAATCATACTTTCAAATCAGTTTTAGTAACAAGGAAGGAAATGATTCATCTTTTAGCACATAAACACAGTGTGCTGATGTGAATATAAGGACGTTGGAAAGATGGGGCAGAAAGCTGTATTTGGTAAGACGGAAAAACACAAACTCAGAAGAGTGGATTTGTGCAAAATGAAAGTGCTGGAATTGGACAGATGCAAGTTTATGCAAGGTTACGCTCTTGTGCAACAAAGAGGATGTACGTTGTATCACAAAATGGCTGATCATTTTGTTTCAATAACTCGTCTACAGAAGTTATTTTGTACAGGATATAGCAAAAGTGGGACTTTGTCTTAAAACAACAACGGTAATCTCCACATTTGTAGTTTTTTCTCAAAACACATTTTCGACTTTAATTTTCAAAATAATCAACAATTATTTTTTTTTCTTTATGTGGTCGTATATATCTGCACAAATATGTGAAATGTGTGACTTCCTTTGAATTAAAAAAAATACTAAAGCCAGTGAGACTTTCACAGGTCACATATCCTGTGCTGCAGAGCTAAGCTGTAAGAAATAACCCATATCCATGTATGCAATGGAGGAAATGTATGCCAGTGGTGAATAGGGATGGGTATTATGAGGGGTCGTACAAGCCAAAATTCATTCTTTCACTCTCACATACATATATTCTTCTGTCAGACACGTATTGTCACTCTCACATACATATATTCTTCTTTCACATACATATACTTTCAAAGAAACTCTAAGACCAGACTCTATTTAATTGTTATTCTCTCACTGGCCCTGCTGGCTGGAGTCATCACTGTTGTTTTTTTCTGTGAGTTACTTATTCTAAACATCGTCAGCCGCTATATGAATGTGTAAAACTGCAATATTTCCTTTTCTTTTTTCATTTTGGTGGGGGATAGTTCCAGCCTAGTTCTAATAGAAATTAGAAATTAACAAATATGAAGGAAAACTCAGAATGACTGCAAAAGGCCTTTTGCTTATCAAAAATCTTAATACATTTTATTTCAGACCATTTTATTTCAGGCAGTGATTCAGCAGAACAACTCTCAGCAATAACTAACCAACTTTCTTCCATGACTGAGGAGAGAGACCTGCTGCAAGCCAAGCTCACTGAAAAGGCCATAGAGCTGGAGAGGCTGCAGAGTTTGTTCAACCAGAGTGTGTCAAAGAGTGAGTTTTTGTATTTCTTAGTAAAAGCAAACTTTACTTGTCGTGAATATTTATTTATATGAGAGGCAGCGTACAGTGGCATGTCCAGCGGGGTGGCCTGGGGGGCACAGGCCACCCCCCAACAAGACTGGCCACCCCAGGTGCCACCCCGAAGCTATAACAATAAAATTCAATGCAGCATCGGCTTCTGCACTATGAGCATCACGTTAGCAAAGGAAAGAGAGCCAAGCACGAAACACGGCACCGCAGAAAACAATTTTTGGGCGAAAGATAATGAGGAGAGAATAAATGTCCCGGTAAGTAATATTAAGTTTGTTGAGTTTAGTAAACTTTGGTGAAATTAGAATACCAAGGAAAAAATAACACTTAAGGAATTATTGCAACCGCCGAATATTTCAGACAGTAGGCTACTGGGGGGAGCTAGCATAAGAGTTATGAGTTATAAGATATAATCCAAGTCGTAACATTGCTGTATGGAGCTGCAGATTTGGTTGCAGGTTAATACTGGCAGTGTCACCATGTCACCTGTCTGTATTTCATCATCAGCCAGTGTTGTTCTTTATACATCAATATTACCAAAGTTTACCATAAGGCAGCACTTACACTACACTGTGCGGTCTAGCTAATTCCTCTCATTACTTATCCTATCTGCCAGCTCCATGATATGAATAGAGTGTAAATCAACCCATGAAATGGCTGTGCCATGTTCAATGCAGGGATGTGCAGTTCTGGTTCTCAAGGCTCCTGTCCTCCCAGTTTCAGATGTTTCCATACTTCAACACAGCTGATTTAAAGAATCATTTACAGACTTGTGCACACCTAGGTGTTTGAATTGGCCATGTTGGTATAGTGTAACATCTAAAAGTGCAGGATAGGGGTCCATGAGGGTCAGAACTTGACATCCCTGACTTCTAGTCAAGGTCATACATCAGGAAAGTTGTTGTTTGTGACATAAGTTTTTGCTTTATTACTTCAGGGCCAACCAGAAGAATAGGAAGAATGAAAAGATCTCAAAATATTGAGAATTTCTTCCTTACGAAGGCTAAAATACAACCAGAAGCAGAGAGCAATGTCAGGGAAAGGTGGACTGAGCAGCAGTCATCATTGTCACCTGTGAGTTCTACAAATGAAGGTATGTGTGAGAATGAATAAGGAAAATGCAAGGAAGGGATGTTTATATTGTCAATTGTTCAACCGATCCATAGGGGACAAATCCTAATATTTGGGAATAAATAATTAACTAAGCAAATATATGTAGTGTGGTACATAATTGGAAAGCAAAACAAAATCCTGCTTTAAATAACACATTTTTTTTATTTAATGAAATCTAATATTTTTATATGATATATTTATACATATATATTTATATATATGTATAATTAAAATTAAAAATATATATCTAATAATAAAAAAAAATGTTTATATATATTTATATACTTTGTAACACGTTTTGCCACCCGTCACTGTAACAGGCAGATCCACCTATTCTAAGTCACTGATAATATTTAATGAAGCATAGAGTAGGTACTTGAGTAAATGTTCACTTTCAAAACATAAATATTTTTCAACTCCAAGTGCTGCTGTTTACAAATGTTTTTGTACTTCTTGTCTTCCTAACATGTAACAGACTCTTATTAAAAGTTCAAGAGGTTTATTTTTGCACAATTTATACTGAAAACATTATCAAAATTAGGCATAGAAAGTATTTACTTGCTTTCAGGTTTCATTCAAATGTTAGTCTTTTCATTTGTTTCCCCACTTTTTTCCTGTTTCAAAATCAAACACCAGTTTGTGATAAGATTATCTTCTTTTTTTAATAGGCAGATAAAGTTTTGCATTGGCATTGGCTAATTTGCCAACTGTATGTTAAAAATATTCATATTTTAATATTCAAAAATGTTTTTGCCCAAAACATATGTGCACTATATGTCGGTAAAAATACTATGCAAATATTGCTGTCCTTGAATGCTGAATAAACACTGACAAAGCACTGATTGTATCTGTCACGGTCTGGCAAGCAGACCGTGGGGATATGGGGAATGGAGGACCCAGTCGCGGTGCTCTATGTACAAGCAGTGCGTTTATTTACAGTGATGGAAAGACATGACAATAAATCCCGTGCTCTCCCGACTCCCGTGACGTGTCCTCTTCCCAGTGCTGGTGCGCCTGTCTCCGCTTCTCCGTGATGAGCACCCCGTGCTCGCTGTCCTCTCGTCTCCCCGCAACAACTCCTGGGGACATAAGAGAGAGGCAGCCATCAGGCACACAATAATGCAGCAGGCTCAAACTAGGAACTGGTTGAGAAACTAACGTGAAGCCACGCAATGATTCAGCGTCGGAGAGAGCTCCGCCACACTCTCAAGTAGCTCCTCCGACGAGGCCTGATCAGCTGCAGGTGTGTCACGGTCTTCAGGTGTGGCCAATCACCTGCCAGGGCCACACCCACACACACACACCTACGTACACATATCTACAAGCAGGAAGAACGAGGGACAGCAATACAAAATACATATATTATAATATTAGTCCATAACTGCTCAAGGTCCCTGGGTCGCTCAGACCCGTGTGTACACCTGTGAGCATGAACGCGCTTGTTTTTAAAAGGTTCCTTCATGTAATGATCTGCTAGAGGGTGTGGGGAGCCCCGTCCTCCAGGGCATGAAGCAGGTATGGAGGAGATCAAAACTCCAGACATCCAGAGGCCCTCAGAACACAAGAGACCAAGGAAGACCAACAGAGGGGCAGCCGCGCCACTATCCCAGAAAGAGCTGAGGAGAGCCCCAGCAGCCGCGGAGCAGAAGCCAGGGGGGTGGCAGTGACGTGTCCGTGAGCTCCGCCGGCAGCCAGCTGTGCCAGAGTGACCGAGCCCCAGGCTCCAGGCCCTGATAAGCAGCCACCAAGGAGTGAGCCGGTGTGTACCTGGACGCCCATCCCCGGACACAAAGAACCACCAACGCACCGATGTCTGAGGGCGTCTGCCACTGGCAGGGGAAGTGGTTCGGGGAGATAGGCCTCCATACCTTGGAGGGCCTGAGATGTCCCCAGAGAGGTGGCGTCTGATACCCAACCTGACATATAGACACAGACATACAGGCACACACAGATACACAGTGGAGACAGACACAGAGAGACACTGTACACACAATCACACTGCCCAAGCGTACTCTAAGAACTGGGTCTAGGTACCCTTGCCCCTGGAGGGGGAAACTGCACCCAGACCCAGGTGGTGTTACCCTTTTCCCTGCGGTGGGGGGAAGCAGACCGCCCTGACACCGCAGCAGGGAGGCCCCACATTCCAGACCCCAGTCGGATGGCCAACTCCTCCTCCTAGCCCCCCCGCTCCAGCAGGCCGCAGAGAACGGGGGTGTGAGAAGACTCCAAACCTCCCTCCGCCCGCTCGAAGGACTTATTGCGAGTGAGCTTTATTTACAGTGAGGAAAACTAAACACAAACAAAAGCTGAACATGGCAGCGGCAAAACTGAAACAAAACATACACTGGGAGAAACTAAAAATGATATAAAAGAACAAAAGCCTGGGACCAGAAACCTGAAACCTGAAACATTACAACCTGAGACGGGGAACACGGAACATGAAGACAAGCGATGAAGGAACATGGAGAAATACAACGAGTGAAATCCATAAAAAGTTCCTTTAAGATAGAACACAACAGAGTATAAGAGAGTATACTTTTAAATAATTTTGGTGAACCGCTGCTTTGCTTTGAAACTGAAAAACTTTAAAGCTCATGTTTGTTTGTTGTATGTATAATCTGGCACCTCTTAAACAGTAACCACAAGCACTTCTACTAGAAGGGACTGTTGTGCTAAACTTCAGTCAAAATTGGCAAAAAAAAATGGCAAAATGATGTGCAAGTCTGCAGTCTTTGAGCTGTGCAACATGTAATGAGGCTAGCACCAAGCACCAGAGGGGCGAGGAGATGGGTGGACACAGTCAGTCAGCATCTAAAAGGCAATTCTCAACTACTCCTGCCTCACACAAATATAAATCCATATCCCATTTAAACCAAAATCTAATTAAAACAGAATGCAGTGATTTACAGATGTCATAAAACCACATTTTGCATTTACAATGATGCACTAGTGAGTGCTGCTGTAAAAGAACCATTAGTGGCAGTATTGCATACTTCACACCAAGGTTAAATGAGGTAAAAACACAAATTTTCCATTACACCCCTCAGGATTGGTTATATCCCGAATAAATCTCGGAATTGAGTCGGATCAGCAGCAGAAAGGATGACTTGATATTTTAAACATGGCTCACTGCAAATTCTGTGGGCACTGCTATCATCCGAATTATATTAGTAGCTGAGCAGGGGAACTCTCTCACTGGGGAATTCAAAGTGAATCTTCAGAATCAGAATAAATTAATTTCTAACTTGTCCTGAGCACACGATGGAGGGTAAAGAGTGTGGGAAAGTGAGAGCAAAAAGCTCCTCTGTGCTTATATGAAAACAGTGTAACATTGTGTGTGTGTGTGTGTGTGTGTGTGTGTGTGTGTGTGTGTGTGTGTGTGTGTGTGTGTGTGTGTGTGTGTGTGTGTGCATGGACATGTTTCTGCTGTCTCTGTGTATCTGGGTCAAACTGAACACCACACAGGAGTTAAGCCTTTGTGTTTTGTAATTAGAGAAATAAAGCTGTGCTCTTAATTCAGTTTTGTCTCAGAGTCCTGCACTCTGGGTCCTCACTCTGCCTGTTACACCCAGCTTATTGTGACAGAAGATAGTGAGCAGTAAGATCGACCCAGCAGAGTTGGTGAGAGATCGGCAGTGATCGATAATTTCTTTTATAGAAGAAAATAAGGGGTGGGGGTCTCAGCAAGCCCCAGACCATGCGCACCCATAATATGGGACTTGGCTCTTGGGGACCCTCAGCGTCTCTGAACCTCCTCAGCTGCTGCCCTCCCTCAGCCCGATCTTCCGGTGTTGAAAGTGGGCGGTCTCTGCTTCACATCTGCTGCTCATCTCCAGCCTCTTCATTCGTCTGCTCTCTTCAACCACCACAGAAGTATCTGAGCGAAACGGCAGAAGACGGGGTATGTGGAGGTTTTTATTTCAGCCTTTTTGAGCCCTTGTATTTTTTCAGTGCTGAAAAACTAATTAAAAAAACATCCGGAGGGCCTTCTATATAAAATTATCATTGAATTCGTGCCTTCTTTTGAGCGCAAGTTATGCACACTTGAAAGGTCCATAAGTTACTGCAGTCTGTTTGACATGCACTTCCTTTTACATCTTACATACAAAAAACCCCAAAACAAAACATGTTACATGTGTTTACACCTTTAAAACAAACTGCTAAGTGATCTCATACTTAAAAAATGGGCAAACACCCCATTTATTCAATCCATTGTGGATTGTAAATATATGCGAGTACAACAACATTCTAGAGTTTCTGATTTGTACTCTAGTTGTAACTGTAATTGTAACATAGGTACATATTTTTTGCAAATAGTTGATTCAGTCTAGTAGATATCAAAAATCTCAAACACATCCCTCTATGCTTCATCAGGAAGGTATTTTACCAAACTAACAGATACTAAAAACTAACGATAACTTCTAAAAAAAATTTCTTTTCTTTTCTTTCCAAGGTCACAAAATAATTTGTAACTAAAATGTTTTTTCACATCTAGTTTTAGTTTTCTCTTAGAAAATCTGTGAGAGAGATAAAGGTTATCTTATCTTAAAAGAAACTTAAAATAGATGTAAAATGTGTAAAAATGAAGCAACATGTTAGCAGCTGCACTGTTGCTTCATTTTTACAGTACAGTAATGTCAGCGAACTAGTAAGCCCTCGCAGTGACAGCAAGCTTCTGTTATTAGCATTAGCTGAGAAAAAGTGCAGGAGGAGGAATCACATTTTTAACAACAGAGTGAGGAACAGACAGAGGAAAATAGAATCGATGTGGTAGGAAAATAGATAAAGAGACATATTTAAGAACGGAGCAATTCAAGTAAACGAACGGCTATTTTAATCATGAGCAGCTTCTAATAGTGAAAGTGTAACTTTTAAGTATCACATGCTGCGCTGGAGTGAAACTAAGATGTCCTAACTGAACAATAACTGTACCAACCTGATAAAAAAGAAACTTCAGTATCAATAATCAAACAATTTGAAACATATAGGGAGAGAGCACAGAGCAAAGGACTGATTGTACTGGACGAGAAATACCAGGGCCGATTTTTTTTGTGTCCCATTCCAGACATGTCTGTCACCTTGCTGCAGAAACTGTGACTATATCCTATCATTCATACTTGCTCAGAAATCATTGAGTGCCCATCTTATTAACAGATGCAAGACTAATATTGCCACAGATATCAATATAATAGTGCTTCTAAAAAGTTGCATTTACAACAAATCTCTAGAGGAAAGAGGACAAACAGGAACTAGAATACAGTCAGAACAATGTGTAATAAAAGGTTTTGTGTAGCTGAAGGATTACATGGAGCCAGAATAAGACGATATGGAGCATTTCACTCACTAAGGTTAGCTTGACACAGAAGTAACAGTCTTAAAAATGTCCATTACACAGGGCTGACAAATCTTTAACAATGACAAAGGTAAATAACTGAGAGTAAAACAGTTGAAAATAAACTCCTGAGAATTTTCTGTATTTATGTTTATTCCATCATATTGAGAAGCCAATTAAGCAGACAAGGCAAAAAAAAAAAAAGAAACTTTATTATTATTAATATTTATTTTGGAAAGGGATCCAGTATTACATTAATATGTCTAACAAAAGTATACGTATACTTCTAGTGTCTGGCATACAGCTTTTATCAGAATCAGAATCAGCATACTTTATTAATCCATAAATTAGTTCATCCCTGCATGTTATGTAAACATTTCTGGTATCTGTCAATCTCCCTGCCAATCAGCTTGAACATTCAGTTAGACTTTGGAACTGATTGTTCCTTCAGAGCTGGTTGTCACAGTGAGCTGACTGTGGAGTGGATGACCCAGATATATATCACTGCAGTTATCCTACTGAATGAAAGGAGAGTCTGTATTGTGGATGATCAAAGTCTTAAACTCAATACAAAAAAACAAATAAAACCAAGGACAGTCACAAGGAGAGAGCAGATAGGAAGCAAAACTCAAAGACAGGCACTGGAGAAACCATCTGTCAAAGTCAAGAAACATAAAAAAATCCTAAGACCCGAACTCTTCCACGGCATGCATTTTTGATTTCTCTTTGATATTTGGGCAAATTGGGGCTCGATGAATGTAAAAACAAAGAATTACCAGATTTTTTATTTTTACATTATTTGGGTTTTTAAGAAAAATAAGAGCCACATATGAGAATATTCGTTTAAAATTTTGATAGAAGACTAGCAGTATAATGTCCTCGTAAGTGGATATCAGGACCTTGTAGAGCAAAATTGAGTATTTTGGTCTAAATAACCCAAAATGTGATGTCCACATATGTGGACGCCAGGTCCTAGAAGGTTAAATACGAATATAATAAAATTTGGACTAAATATGAGACATGTTTAGTCTAAAGGGAAGGGAACGCCAAAGTTTACAGTTCTTGACTTAACTGTAAAAAAAAAAAAAAAAGTTGGACATCTGTTTGCTTTGATCAGATATGACGTGATCACAATATATACACAGCTTGAGAATATGTCCAGTTTCAGTGGTGACATAACTGCATGTGGAATATGTAACTTCCACTGAAACCAGTGATCCTTTGACTTTTCACATGTCCTCTGCTGCAGAGCTCTCAGAGATAATTCATATCTGCATGCAATGGAGGAAATATATTTGAAACCTGATAACCCAACATCTTCAACAAATCACACAGGTAAGAAAGAAGTGACAGAAACAGGAAGAGGTTTGTTGATATCTCTTAGTACTCTTGTATATTTTGGGGGATTTTCAGATTCCTGGTTTTCCCCCCTTTTCTCTTTTCAGGTCGAAGGAGCTCTAAGAGGAGTTTCTGTTTAGTTGGTATTCTCTCTCTTTGCCTGTTGGGTGCTTTCCTGCTGGCTAGACTGATCACTTTTAGTATTTACTGTGAGTTGTATTGTTCATCAATATTTCTTCTAATTTTCAGTCCCAAAATAATAAATAGTTTTCTAATGAAATTCTACTGAAATTTAACAAACATGGTAACATTCAAATCAAGGAAGTCTCACAAGTTCAAAATTTGTAAATAATTTTAAGATGACAAGATCACAGTAATAATGGTTCTTTATTCACATGCCAGTATAAAACTTTCAAACATATTTAACATGTTTTAAAGGCAAACTTTTTGTTTAACTCTAAAATAAACCTGAAACAGTCTCAGGATGAATGCATGAGGTCTTTTGAGTTTCAAATATATAAATATTTATCTTTATTTCAAATCATAACTGCTTACATGATTCAGCTGATCATCTGGCAGAAATAAAGAAACAACTTTCTTCAATGACTGAGGAGAGAGACCTGCTGACTGAAAAGACCAAAGAGCTGAAAACGCTGCTATGTTTGTCCAGTCAGAGTGAGTTGTATGAAAGTTTTTGTCTTTGTAAAAGGCTTTAGTCGGGAATTCGGTGATTCAGTTTCCTAGCAAAGTTTTTCCTGCATAACATAAATTACTATTGGGAATCATTATTAATATGTATTTATGAACAACTGTCAATACCTTTGCTTCTATGCTTTTCAACATATAGCTTAATAGCATCAGTGCATCTTATACTCATTACAAATTCACATTTATAAGGAAATTATGACTGAACAAAATGACTGTACCGTCATTATTTAGTAATATCAAAACTTTATGAATCCAAAATCGAACTTAATGTTTGTTAATGAATTTTGTTAATTTTTAATCAAGTTTTCATGTACAAACTTTCATTGTAGCAAAACAACATTTAACAAATACAACGAGCATTAATCCCCAGAAAGTTCATTCTGTTCATCTGGATGTAGCGTTTTTAGTGGGAGAATCTTTTTGTCACTGATCCAAGTGACTTCTTCTTCAGTCTCAGCTGACTGCACATTTCCCCAGCTTTATGTATATATACATTTCAATAATGACCTAAACTAGTGCCACTGATTAAAAATGGGCCTTCAGGTCAGGTTCATGGTCATTAATATGCAACTTGTAATGACCATTGAGAGAGCATAAAAGAAAGCTGAAGTGTTTGTGTTAGCTGCCAGTCTTCTTACTCCTGTATTTTCTCCTTTTTAACTCTATATCTTTAAAACTGTTAACTATTCAGTTGCTCTTCTATTTGGTGATGATTTGTGTTTTAGTAGGGATGCATCTATTCACTATCATATCTCTTTTGAACTACATGTTTCACCTTCCATCAGTTTTACCCAGTTATTAGACGTTTTCAGTTGAAAACTCAAAACTTTAAAGCAATAAAGTTTGAGTGAAATTAGCACTTTCTTTATTTGAACTCTATAAAATTTGTAATTATTAAATATAATAAATTGTTATTATTATTATTAATTATAAACATTATATATATTTTAAATATACATATAATTTCCCAATGACAGAAAAAGATTGACATATTACAATAGATTTCTATACTGACAATTTTGACATCAGCACAAACGTTCTATGAAATTAACTTAGATACCATTACTGGAGATTTCTTGGACTTTTCTTTTTGGGCTGTGGGAGGAAACTGGATTACCCAGAAAGAACCCCTGCAGGCTCAGGGAGAACATGCAAACTTCACACAGGTCTTGGGCAGATGTCTGGATTTGAGCTCAGGACCTTCTTGCCCTGAGGAAAAAGTGCAAGACACCACCATGCTGCTCAGGGCAGGTTAAATCATGCAGCGACGTGGTCACTCCAGCCACCAAGACCATAACATTTTAGTGGGAGAAAATAGGTCACAGCACATCACTTTTTTTGGTAAACAAAACAAGTTCATGTCATCTTTTGAATCCTCAGCAGGAAATGTGTCCCACACACTTTGTTTTTAGAATAACTTGTGAGAGTGGAACTGTTCTCTGTTAATATAAAATAAATTAGGTATTAAAACTGCCACCATGTTAAATACAAACAGACAAATATAACAGTCAGTAAGTGAATAGACAGTCAAAGATCTTTGTGATCAAGACTTTGGAGGATTGAAATTAAATAGAGATTGAATGAGCATCGTTATAGAGTTCTTAAAGGATCTTTTCCTGACATGCTGTTTTTAATTTCCTCCAGACAAAACATGTCCTGTAAGATGGAACAAGTTCAATCATAGATGCTATCTCCAATCGGAAAGCTCTGATTCGTGGGATGCAGCCAGAAAGTACTGCACAGACGAAGAAGCCGATCTGATAGTCATTGACAGCCCTGAAGAAAAGGTACAGTGTGTTATTGTGTTTGTAAATAAACACAATAGTTCAAATTCTTAATTTTTTTCTTCCTAAAAGTGTTTCTTATGAGCGTTTGAGCGTTTAATCAACACATATCTAAACAGAAAAACCTGAAATAACTAATTCTGTCTCAGTGTAGAAAACAACTAACAGACATTTTCTGTGGTTCTATATAGACTTCAATGAAGCATTTTTTTTTCTTTGCTGAATAGTTTTACACTTCAAAAAAAAATGTTTTCTTAGTGTTACCAAATTCTGGATCAAGTTTAAAAAAAATCATTCTGAATCTGAGCATTTCAAATCATATTTATTGTGCTTGACATTTTTCAGTGATTCTATATGGAATTTGTCTTAGCTGAATAGTTTTATTCTTCAAAAACTTTGATGAATATGTGAATTTTAAGACATATTTATAGAACTAAAGTGTATAAGAGGAATCTGCGTAGACATAAATTTTATGGGTTATATGGGTCCTTATTTAAAGAAAGAATAATGAAATGTGGTGGTTTAGCAAAGATAGGAAAAACAGAATATTATAAAATGCTAAAGAATGCAGGGATGCAGCATACAAAGGTTCTTCCACTGTTACTTTGCACGAGAGCAGTTACTACCAGGCGGATGGGAGTCTGTAGCCAAAATGCAGGAGCAGCAGAAAGTCCAGGGATTTGAAGCATTGTTTTGCATGGTAAATGATGTCAGACAACTTTTGTGCCACGGATTAGCAAGTCAGTGGTGTCACTTAATAAGTCATGACAGTGACTCTTTTGCAGTAATCAAAACAGCCATTTTTGAAACTTGGCAACGATGGAAACGACTGTACAAATACCAACACCGTGGTCTCAGAGTCTGGCAAAAAGCAATAGACCAAGCACCTGGTATACTATCACCTTGACATCCTCTATTGTTGTGTTGTGTTGCATACAAATGCAGCACTGCAATACAACCTCACTAATATTAGGGTGGTACTCAGTCCAGTTTTTGTGTGGCGTCAGAACTACTGGGACACCCCTGCCTGGAGGGGAAAACAATACAGGAATGATTTAACTGAAACTAGAAACAACTTGGTTACTGTGTGATGCAACATTAATGTGACAATTTAATACCTTTTCTGGTCCTACAGTGTAAATAACCAGATAATTAAAAAGATAAGATTTGCGTGTGGTAATTCGTTTAAGTTAGCAATGTAGTGCTTACCTTCGCTTTAACCATGAACAATTTCTAGTCTTCACTTCCCACAATGCGGCATTATTTACCCATCCAGATTGTATATCACAGAATAAAACTGGTTCAAAACTAAAATAAAACATTTTATCCTCATGTTAAACAGACTTTCCTCCATACAATCATCAATGAACAAACTTGGATCGGTTTGAATGACAAAGAACAGGAGGGAACATGGAAATGGGTAGATGGTACTCCACCAACTCTGATGTAAGTCTTCACTTTGATTCAGTTTGTTACTCTAATTACATTTCCAAATCAAATTTGTTGAATCCACAGATGCATGCAGAATTGACATGAATGAAGTAATAAGATAATGTTGTTGTGACTGACCTGCTAGGCACTGGGCATGGAGTCAACCTGATGATGGTGGCGATGAGGACTGTGCTTTTGTCATGAATCACGGCAAAAATTCTTGGATGGATTATCGATGTTCAGCTTCTTTTCATTGGATCTGTGAAAAAACACTAAACTGCAGTACAGTTTACTGACAATGATCTATTATTACATTTTTTGCAGTTTTTTTTCCTATCATTCTATTTTAAGTTTAGTCTGTTTTATTCTGTTATACTTATACGTGTAGATGCATGTATACCATACGTGCATCTACTGGGAGGCTAAGGAGTAACACTGGCAGCTGCCAGTATTCTATTCTAGTGTTTAAAGTGTTGATTTTTGTGTTTCTTGAATTTTTGAATTGTATTTTTATTTAATTACCATTGCTTTATTTCCTGTGATAAAAAAAAAAATAGTTCTAATAAGAATTATTAGAAGAATGATTATTATAATTATTGAGTCTCAAGAGAATAGATTTTGCACAGATCTTTATGATCAAGCCATTGGAGCAGTCCAGTTTATAGCTAGCTTAAATATATTGTTTGTAATTTCTTGTAGAAAATACATGTTCTGAAGGATGGAGTAAGTTCAACTGTAGCTGCTATGTCCGGTCTCAAAGCTCTGGTTCCTGGGATGCAGCCAGAAAGGACTGCAGAGACAGAGGAGCAGATCTGGTGGTTATTGGCAGCCCTGAAGAACAGGTACTGTGTTTATGTGTGTGTCCGTTATTGTGTTTGTAAATTAATACTGAAATTCAAGCTCCTTATTTTATGTAAATAATGTCGCCCTCTTTTAAAATACATGACAACGATTCAACACATATATCATATCAGATCATAAACATAAAACCCTAAGTTGTTCTGTGGGAAACAACTCATATGACCACATAGTTTTCTGTGATTGTGTAAATGACTTAATGGAACCCTCAATTTAAAAAGTGTTACCACAATTAGGATGAAATAAAAAAAAGATGAATATGAGGATTTCAAATCAAATTTATTGTACCAGAATGAATCAGAGAAATATACACAGACAAAACATTAAGGGGGAAATAACCTGTCAGTGGAGAAATAAGAAAGTATGGTGGTGTTTAAAGAAAAAGGAAAGAATATAGGAGGATACTGAAGAATGCAGGGAATGCAGTCAATGGACCTTTAAGAGTCCACTGACAGAACATAATACCACTTTAACCAGTCTTTTGTAGACAGTGTCAAAAGATTTTGGTGGCAATGACTTACTACATGTTAATGAAAAAACGTGACAAATGTATTAAAAGTTTTGAATGAGTTACAGCAACAAATGCATTGACTAAAATTGTGGTTCAAAACTAATATAAATTGCTTTTACTTCATATGAAAAAGACCTTCCTCTCTACAATCAGCACAAGAAGAGTTTGGCTTGGTTTGACTGATGAAAAACAGGAGGGAACATGGAAATGGGTGGATGGAACTCCACTGACTCTGTCGTAAGTCTTCACTTTGGTTCAGTTTGTTACTTTCATTAAGTTTTCAAAAGAAATGTGTTAAACATATACACACTACTGGTCAAAAGCCTGGGCATTCATAGTTTTGATGCCTTCAGTGAGAATCTACAATGTAAAATAGTCATGAAAATAAAGAAAAAGCATTAAACTTTTGATTGTTAGTATATAAAACACACTGGTGAACTTACATTTCAGTGAGTTGAGCCAAACTGCAAGGTCAAAAGCTTAAAGATGTACACTAATGACTTGTTTAGACAACATAGGTTAGAAGTTGCTATATCAACTATGACTTCTTGTTATCATCTCCATATAAAACTTTGTTATCTTAATATAGCCCCGTCACTACACACCAAACATCTGATTTTTGTCTCAATAATAAAAACAAGCTAATATTATGGTTATGGACTTACTAGGTACTGGGGATCGACTCAACCTGATAATGGTGGAGAAGAAGACTGTGCTCATGTCTACAGTGGTGAGGACATGAGCATGAATGACCTTTCATGCTCAACTTCTCTTAAATGGATCTGTGAAAAAGCACCAGACTACTGTATCATTTCTTGAAGATTTTCTACTTGTTACTTCAGTGGAGACTTTCCGAGAGAAATTATCAAACACCTGCATAGCTCATTATGTGTTTAAATTTTGGGTTTCTGTTTGGTTTTTATTGCAGTGTTTTAAAGTTTTGATTTTTGTCTTTGTTAACAAAGTATACTAACTTTGTGTTAGTCAAATGTTACATGAAAATGGACAATGAGACAAAACATTTTGAGCATGCAATTTATTGAAAACAAAGCTGTTTTACAGCTGATCTAAAGTTTAGGACCACATCTCCCAAAAAAAAGAAATCTGTAAACCCCACAAAACAGAAATCAAAGTTCCAAACATGAACTCAGTAATGAGTAGCTCCACCGTTATTGTTGATCACTTCAAAAATTCATTGCAGAATGCTTGATACAAGCATTTCCATGAGGTGAGTGGGAACACTTCTCCAAGTGGTGAAGATGGTCGCACAAAGGGCATTTACTGTCTGGAACCGTTGTCCTTTTTTATAAACTTCCCTTGCCATCCTTCCCCAAAGGTTCTCAATTGGATTTAGATCAGGGAAACACGCAGGATGGTTCAAAACAGTGATGTTATTCTCCTGGAAAAAGTCCCTTGTCCTGCAAGCATTGCGTACTGTAGCATTGTCATGTTGAAAAACCCAGTCGTTACCACAAAGATGAGGGCCCTCAGTCATGAGGGATGCTCTCTGCAACACCTGGACATAGCCAGTGGCCACTGAAGGAAAAGCACCCCCTCCCCTGCGGTACGTAGAAAACATCTCAGGTGGGGTCTGCTACATTGGAAACCATCAGGACGATCAAGGTTAAAGTCCAAACAGTCCAATCTCAGATGCTGTCTGATGGTTATGGGGCTGCAGTTGCAGGTGGCAGTCAGGATAGGACCCAAACGCAGACTCACAGACAGGATTTGAACACAAAAACTCAGCTTTATTGCTGGCACGAGTTAATACAAAAACTAAACTGGAAAAGCTAGGAACGGAACTATCAACAGGAGACACAGCCGGGTATGAGGGAGACACTGACATAAATACACAGAGGGATAACGTGGGAAGTGAGAACACACAGGGAACACAGCTGACATGAATTAACATGACGCCACAAGGGTAGCAAAACTAGACACACCAAACATGGAAACACAAGACCTTCACAATAAAACAGGAAACGGAGGAACATGGTACAGGAGTGGAGGAAAGGCAGACGAGAGAGACAGAGGGAACACGAAGGAGAACAAGGGAGAGAGAGAGAGGAAACAAGAGAGATGTGATAGACTGGGGAAACATGGATAAACATGACAAGCAGGGGGGAACAGAATGAAACACGAGGAGGGAAACAAAACACAAGAACTATATAAACACAGAGACACAGAGATACATTAAAGGGCAAAGACACAAGAGGGAATCTAGTAATCTAATAATAGTAATTGATAATAATAATCAAAAGCCCAAAAAAAAAAGCTGGGCACTACAGAATAAACTCAAGACTAATAAAATGGACTTAAATCATAATACAAAATGACATCAAAACACAAGAAAAAACTCAAAACGCTGGATCAGTGACCCAGGATCATGACACCAGTGTCTTGAAAGACAGCTAACTTAATCTTCCGGCTCAGTGCTGGTGAAATTTTGGGGGGTCTTTAACTTGACTGTTTTCTTTCATAACCCTCAATCTTTAAAGAAATTCCAAATGACTTTCTTCCTGTGTTCCACCTCAGCAGCATGAGACCCGGCTTATGCACTTCAACAACCCGACCACATTCAAAAAGGGAAAGCTTTTTTTTGCCTTTGCTATCAGAACATCATGAAAGTGTAACTACCTGAAAATGACAATGAATTTACATTTTTGCACAGATTTGGCCTTTTAAAGGCATGTGGTCCTAAACTTTTGGTCAGCTGTAAAACAGCCAGTTTCAGTTGTTTTTTAATAAATTGCATGCTCAAAAAATGTTTTGTCTCACTCCCATTTCTTCTTGTTGCATGTTGAAGCTCTACTCAGAACCTTGTTAAGATCCAACCATGCAAAATATGATTTTTTTTTGCCATTTTTCAAGTGATCTTAAACTTTTGATCGGGACTGTATGTATTGAAGATGATGCTTAGATTAATTCACTTTATTCCACGTCTATATCAACTTTATACTGTCTAGTATAAAAAAAACATGGAGTATACTGTTGGAAAAGGTAATCAGCCAATATAGCTCATCATTAAACTGCTGACACCTTGTTGAATTGATTTTTGTAATTCCACAAAGAGCAGCAGGTCAGCTGATCACAGCCTATGCATTAAGAAAATCTATTGGAGCTCACAACATAAATTATTGTGAGTTGTGATTATTTTTCCTACACGTCTGATCTCACTTCAATCCCTGATTGTACTCATTTTACTTTTTAGGTGTGGAGGCAAAGTCCATCTACAATGTCGGGAACAGAAATTAGTTATTTATAAATTCTCTTTCACTGGTTGTGTCCTACAAGATTAAAGATGAGTACATTCATTAGAATTAGATTTGAATAATATTTCAATGTCATGTACTAGCCTGTGTATAAAAATAGATGGTAGAACTTTTCTTCAAGGATCTCATTTTAATTTTCTTACTGGAGTACATTTCAGACCCAGTACTTTTTCAGTTTTACAGTAAAACTGACTTCAGTTTTTACTGAAAAAGTTTTACTGAAAAAGTACTGGGTCGAAGTACTGTACTTCAACTTTTACTGGACCTTTTTTTATGTAAGTGTTTGTACCTTTAGTTGACTACAGAATGTCTGTACTTTTGCCACCCCTGATCCTCACTCAGTCTCATGTTAGTATCTCAAATGGTGCACAAGACACTAAGAGGAAAAGCATTTAACAATTTAAAGCCTGAATCATAAACCATAATTGCGAGAATGTTTAATGAACCTTGTGATAACCTAAAAATAAATACATATGAATTACATAATTGGCATTACATTTTGTCTATACAGTGTTTATTCTATTGCTTAGAAGTGTAAAAGAAAATTAACTGCAATATTTGTAGGGAGGGGTTTTACACTGATGTGTAATCATTATACCAATGTGATGAATCTCATATTCTATCTGTGAAGCTCTTTGTAACGGTGTTTTAAAAACTGCTATGCAAATAAAATTATGTTTTATTGTCATTATTTTTATTATTGTATAGAGACGCAAAATGAGTACCCAAGCATTCACAGGAGGATTAGTGAGCATCTCTCAATTTCTGAAATGAAGGGGAAATGAAGAGGCAAAGAAAATATGATGAGCTCCTGAGCGCAGTTGAAGAGGAACAAAAGAAAATGCAAGCAAACAAAGCAATTGAAAAGGCAAAGGCTTACTTAAGATAAGATAAGATAAGATAAGATAAGATAAGATAAGATAAGATAAGATAAGATAACTTTATTAGTCCCACACGTGGGAAATTTGTTTTGTCACAGCAGGAAGTGGACAGTGCAAAAGTTATGAAGCAAAAATTAGAATACAATAAGAATAAATACAGTACACAACTGTACAAAATAGAATAAAATAAAATAAAATATACAATAAGATAAAAATAGAATACAAATGCTATATACAACTGAGTAAAAATACAACGATGCCAGAAAAGATTATTGCACATTAGTGTTATTGCACATTTGTGGATGTGTGTGTTTGATC
The DNA here is from genome assembly GCF_001858045.2 of Oreochromis niloticus. Taxonomy (NCBI): domain Eukaryota; kingdom Metazoa; phylum Chordata; class Actinopteri; order Cichliformes; family Cichlidae; genus Oreochromis; species Oreochromis niloticus. Next base: position 24,781,653 of record NC_031987.2, on the reverse strand, counting down.
AGTTAAAGTCTTTGTTGTGGAGTCTGACAGCAGTGGGGAGGAAAGACCTGCGAAATCTCTCCGTCCCACACCGTGGGTGCCGCAGCCTGCCACTGAAGGAGCTGCTCAGTGCTGTCACAGTCTCCTGCATGGGGTGGGAGATGTTGTCCAACAGGGATGACTGCTTTGCCGCCATTCTCCTGTCACTCACCACCTCCACTGGGTCCAGAGGGCATCCTAGAACAGAGCTGGCCCTTCGGATCAGCCTGTTCAGTCTCTTCCTGTCCCCAGCAGAGATGCTGCCACCCCAGCAGACCACTCCATAGAAGATGGCTGAGGCCACCACAGAGTCATAGAAGGTCTTCAGGAGTGGGCCCTCCACTCCAAACGACCTGAGTCTCTGCAGCAGGTACAGCCTGCTCTGCCTTTTCCTGTAGAGGGCTTCTGAATTAGGAGTCCAGTCCAGTTTGTTGTTCAGATGAACACCAAGGTACCTGTAGCTGTCCACAGCCTCAATGTCCATACCTTGGATGTTCAGTGGTTGCAGTGGAGGATGCTTGTGCCTGCGGAAGTCTACCACCAGCTCCTTGGTTTTACTAGTGTTGATCTGGAGGTAGTTCAGTTGGCACCAGTCCACAAAGTCCTGTGTCAGTCCTCTGTACTCCTTGTCGTCCCCATCAGTGATGAGGCCGAGAACTTCTGCAGGAAGCACTGGGTGGAGTTGTGGGAGAAGTCTGCAGTGTAGATGGTGAAGAGGAACGGAGCCAGAACCGTTCCCTGTGGGGCCCCCGTAGTGCAGACGACCCTGTCCGACACACAGCCCTGAGTCCTCACATACTGTAGTCGGTCGGTGAGGTAGTCCAGTATCCATGCTGTGAGGTGATGGTCCACTCCTGAGTTCTCCAGCTTGTCCTTCAGAACCGTGGGAAGAATGGTGTTGAAGGCACTGGAGAAATCAAAGAACATGATTCTCACAGTGCTCCCAGCGGTCTCCAGGTGAGCGAGGGAACGATGTAGGATTAAAACGTCTTGATGCATTCTCAATCATCCAGGAAAGTAAATCTCCAAAAGTTGAATCTGTTCATCTGGACATAGCGTTTTGTGGGAGAAACGTTTCATCACTCATCCAAGTGACTTCTTCAGTCTCAGCTGACTGCAGGTTTCCCCAAACCTTATAAACAGTACATTTGCATAATGACTGAAACCAGCCCACTGAAGAAACAATGGGCTGTGAGGTCAGTTCCTTAATCATAATATGCAAATTCCCATGACCATTGATCAACAATCAGTGGGATCAGTGGGTTTTGGTCAGTGATTGTGAGCAGGGTGGTGTGAAGTGTCTGAGGTGTCAGAGGTGGAACAGCAGCGGTGGGGGTAGGTGAGTCTGCAGCCGATGTTGGAGACTGCCTCATGGCTGAATCAAATCTGTTGAAGAAATGATTCAGTTCATTTGTCCACCTCACATCCCTCCCAGGCAGAGAGTTCTGATGTTTGTGGCCTCCCTGCTTGCCTCTAGCAATCGTGGGATTAGATATTAGAATTAAGTGTTTAGAGTTAGCATCATGTGTCATACTAACAAATGTGCTCTTCAAAGGAGGCTTGCTTCAGACTGTGTTTTTCTGTCAATCCACTTTTTTAACAGATAAAAGAAAAAAACCTGACTGATTTGGTAATATCAGGACCTGACTGATCAGTAATATCAGTCAGGTCCATACAACACATGGCGTTGTATGGACGTAAACACAATGGCGGAAGAAGATGGGTGGATGGATACTCTAGGAACAACAAGTAAGCCTGCAGTGCAAGAGCGAAGTGCTCTAATGGGGTGATATGGTACTACAAGGTCATTAAGATAAGATGGGGCCTGATTATTGTTAAGGTTCAAAAATATTGAGGGGGAATCCAAAAATAACCACAGATCCAGCCGGGTGCAAATTAGACGACATTTTAATGAACACATGTGTGAGTCCGAACGCTGTGCAGATTTCAGCGTCGACCTGCCTTACAATAGTCAAACAAAGGCTTTATAGAGGTGAGAATTGTACCACCCCCTCTTCTGTTGCCAGGCAGACTTAATATAGCATACGTCAACTCAAAACCACAATGACTTTTAACATAGTTTAAAACAGAACATCTTCTTCGGGTCGAAGCCAGGTGCTTCCCCCAGCTCGTCTTCGCTGTCGCTTATCTTCTGGGACATCTGGTGTACTTCCTGGAACAGACTACCACGTACGCACCCCACTTTGCAGTCGCAAGCAAAACATAATTAAACTCTTACCTAAATGAGTCTATCTAATATGTGTGTGCGTGCACGTGCGGGGGCGCGTGCGTGCTGTGTACTGCGTACGTGTCATGACCTCTCTCACTATATGTGTCTGTATGTGTGTGTATGGGTGTCTCGCCCTTAAATGCTCTCTTTGCTTTCAGTTTCACTTCTGCAAAAGCCTGCAACTTCCTGTCTCATTTTGGAGTTACTCTACGTGGGGCCTTTTCTTTCACCATGCAGTCTGCATACAAACATTTAAGATTATAAATTCAACTCAACAGCTTAAAGTGGTTATAACTGCTCCTGTAATAAAGACTGATATGATACCAATATATTTGAACATCTGAATGCATCTAAATGCAACATCACTATTAATAATGAAATGGTAATGATGATTATAAAAATAGCAGCAAATAATAGCAGTAAAATATTTCTATTCTTCACATTATCTAAGCCCTTAAGACCTTCTGGATTTAACAGGGAGCCAGTGAAGGGAAGCCAATATAGGAGAAATATGCTCTCTCTTTCTAGTCCCTGTCAGTACTCTTGATGAGGCATTTATGATTAGCTGAAGGCTTTTCAGGGAGTTTTTAGGGCATCCTGATAATAATGAATTACAGTAGTCTAGCCTGGAAGTAATAAATGCGTGAACTAGTTTTTCAACGTCACTCTGAGATAGTATATCTCTAATTTTAGAGATATTGTGCAAATGGAAGGAAGCAGTCTTACATATTTGTTTAATATGTGCACTGAAGGACATATCCTGGTCACAAATGACTCCAAGGTTCCTCACAGTGTTACTGGAGTCCAAGATAATGCCATCCAGAGTACAAATCTGGTTAGACACCATATTTCTAAGACTTTCAGGGTACAATAACCTCAGTTTTATCTGAAATAAGAAGCAGAAAATTAGAGGCAATTCAGGTTTTTATGTCTTTAAGACATTCCTGGAGTTTAACTAATTGGTGTGTGTTATCTGGCTTCATGGATAGATAGAGTTGCATAAGGGAAGCATGTATAATGTAAAGACAATTGGTCCTAGCACTGAACCCTGTGGAACTCCATAATTAATGTTAGTGTGTGAAGAGGATTCTCCATTTACATGAACAAACTGGAGTCTATTAGAGAGATGTGATACAAACTGTTGCAGCACAGTACCTGTAATACCTACAGCGTGCTCTAATCGCTCTAATAGAATATTATGGTCAGCAGTATCAAACGCTGCACTGAGGTCTAGCAGGATAAGCACAGACAGAAGTCCACTGTCAGAGGCTATAAGAAGATCATTTGTAACCTTCACTAAGGCTGTTTCAGTGCTGTGATGAGCTCTGAAAACTGACTGAAACTCTTCAAATAAGACATTCCTCTGCAGATGATCTGTTAGCTGTTTGACAACTACTCTTTAAGGATTTTAGAAATGAAAGGAAAGCTGGAGATTAGCCTTTAATTAGCTAAGACCCCTGGGTCAAGTGATGGCTTTTTAGGTAACGGTTTAACTACTGCCAGCTTGAAGGCCTGTGGTACACAGCCGATTATTAGAGATAGGTTGATCATATTTAAGATTGAAGCATTAATTAATGGTAGAACTTCTTTGAGATGTCTTGTAGGAATGGGGTCTAAAAGACACGTTGATGGTTTGGAGGAAGTAATTACTGAAGTTAACACAGAAAGATCAATTAGAGAAAAAGACTAAATGAATATCAATGGTACTGAAAGTAGCTGTAGATAATGTTACATCTGTGAGATGATTATGACTAATTTTTTTCTGTAATTATTAAAATTTTATTTGTGAAGAAGTTCATGAATTCATTACTAGTTAACATTTAAGGAATGGTTGGCTCAACAGAGCTTTGACTTTTTGTCAGCACTAGGTTGTTCTTATTTTGTTCAATCAGTGATGAATTGTAAGATGTTCTCAATTTACGGAGGGCTTTCTTATAAAGCAGCCAACTATTTCTCCAGGTTAAATGATGATCTTCTAAATTTGTGTTACACCATTTCCTCTCCAGCTTACAAGTTATCTCCTTTAAGGTGCGCGTTTGAGAGTTATACCAGGGAGTTAAGTACTCCTGATTTGATTTAATGTTAATGTGGCAGAACTGGTTGGACCAGTTGGAATTACCTTCAGTGATTAAATGATAAATAAATAAAGTTAATAAAATATTTTTTATATTACTTAATGCGTCCTCCTCTGTTATTTTGACACAAAGTATTCTTATCTTTACTCTTGATTATTATTTTAACTAACTACTGTTATTTTTTTCCTATTCTTTAGCTTTTATTTCAGATGTCTGAAGGGTGCCAAGTAAGGTATTTGGGGGGGGGGGGGGCACTGACTTTTGATTGATAGATTACTTAACTTAATTATCCATCTCCATTTGAACTTACATAAAGGTCTGAAACATCTGGGCTGGACTGGTGAGACTCACTTCTGGTGATTTAGTGGGGTCCCCCTGTGGCCTCTTCTTCCACTAATGTTGCTGTTTCTACTGTTGCTGATGCTTCGGTATTCTTAGGAGGCATTGTTAATGAAGGTGTGTTTGCTTTTGACACTGTATGTGAGGGATGGGTGAGTGATGGAGGCAGATTCCGCTTTTCTCCTTTGCTATATTAACAGTGCAGATAAGTCAACCAAACTGAGAGAAAAAGTCAAATAACCACAAAGACTCTTACTAAAGAATAAAAGAAAAATAATAAAATAAGTACCTAAAACTGAAAGCAAGCTAGCTTTGTAACTTTGTTTAAATTAAAACAAAAAAAAAAACAAAAAACTTACATTTGCAAATTTTGCCCCAATGTCTCCTTTTTTCTTAACTCAGAGACTTTTTTTTTTTTTTTTTTTACTTTCCACATCACCAGGACTTTTCAGGGAAATTGCTTATGAAAATGGTTATGCCTGTTTTCTTGTATGAACGTCTAAATACTTTAATAAAAATGACATTTGTCTATGAAAGCATATATATTTAAAAAGGCCTAAACAATATATAAGCTGCATACACATACAGAGGATGACCACAGGCTTACAGGAAACAGCAAGCTGATAAAACCCTGACCATGATATGATAATAACCACATGTGCAGATATTTAACAGATAGCAACATGGTTTCCTGGCAATAGCCAACCATACTTTGATAACAAGCATGCACACAGTATAAACAAAATAGATAGTAAAAACACATTATGCAACAGCAGCTCTGCACTGCTTCAGTCGTTGAAAAAAATTCACAGTGATGCTATGAAGTCCTGTAAAAAAATTAAGTAGACACTATAATTCAATAACTTGTTGAACCACCTTTAGAAGGAATGGTTTGAAGTAATGATTTTCTGTATGTACATCAGTCTGTCAGAGTGTTTGATTTTGATTTTCAAAGCACTTTCTGCCAGTTTCTCTATAAATCATTAAGATGTTCACCAGCAAATTCAAGATGGGCTTGTACATGGAGAGTGACCTAGCAGGCACTGCAAGATTTTAGTCCATTACTGTGTAGTGCAGGGATGGGCAACTCCAGGCCTCGAGGGCCGGTGTCCTGCAGGTTTTAGATATCATCCTGGGTCAGTTCACCTGAATCAAATAATTAGTTCATTACCAGGTCTGTGGAGAACTTCAGGACATGTTGAGGAGGTAATTTAGCCATTAAAATCAGCTGTGTTGGATCAAGGACACATCTAAAACCTGCAAAACCCTCAAGGCCTGGAGTTGCCAACCCCTGGTGTAGTGTGTTGGTGTGCTTGCTGACTGTGGTCCCAGCTGCCTTCAAATGATTAACATTTTCATTTTGGGATTATACCACCTTTCTCATGACCATCAGCCCATGAGGGGTGAAGATCTTGTTCCAGACCAGGGGTGATAGATCGTCATTTTATATTTGTTCTATTTCTGATTTGAACACCAACAGTTGTCACCTTCTCACCAAGCTAGTTGCTGATGGTCTTGTAGTCCATTTTAGCCTTGTGTATGTCGACAATCTTGTCCCCAATGCCCTTTGACAGCTCTTTGCTCTCGCCCAAAGGCTGGAGAGGTTGGAATGGAGGAAACTGAAATTCATTCTGTGATGATTTGAGATCAGGATTGTCTATAATTTATTGATTGATTGTAATGTGTGTGGCATAATACCCAGAATGTTGGCTGGGAGGTATGGGATCAAATACTGGTTTCATTCAATGACAAGCAAGTCAATTTATAACTTTTATGTAATGTGCTTTTTCTGGAAGTTTGGTTAATATTTTTTTCTCTCTACATTAAAGTGAAACAAAAAAGTAGAGACTGTTTATTTCTGTGAGTAAATTTACAAATTCAGCAGAGGATCAGATAAGGTACTGTGTTCTAGCACCTGTGGACAGTTATATATGCATCCTGTAAATAGGAGAGAAACGATTAGACAGGGAGACATGGCTTGTTGTTGCTGAATACTTTACCATTTACTTATTCCACTTTATACTTGTGTCACTTTACAATTTACAACTGTGTATTCACTACTTTAAAACATTTTCTCACAGATTCATAATATGTGTTCCATTATCAAATAAACAAAAACAGTCAACATATTTTGTTGCTGAATACAAAGTCATGGCACTGATCCCTTATATGTTGCGGGGAAAGGCCAGGCCGAGGGAATGTGCCCAAATGCAGAGTGGAGGCTCTGATTGGAACATGAAAACCAAACTTTATTTACAAAAACTAATCAGTGATTAGAATGTTAACATCAACTATGGACTATACAAAAAACATAACAAGCTGTGTCCCAAAACGTCGGCTGCATCCTTTGGAGGCCGCATTTGAAGGCATATTAAGACGACGAAGGCTGTCCCAATTTGTCGACTCCTTCAAATGCGTCCTTCATTTCCCCGAATTTGAAGGATGGATCGGGTGTGTCCTTCGTGGCCCGCCATATCCCAGAATTCGGGATGCAATAAGAGTGTCAGGATCATGGGTCTCTCGACCCAGTGTTTCGAGTTCCTTGTCTCTGTGTGATTGTGTATTATGATTGATGTTTAAGGTTCTCTTTTCTCCTCCACGAGTTGCACCTCCACCCAGCTACAGCCGCTTGCCTTCATAGCTCAGCGGAGGATGTTTTGCCCCGTCCATCAGTCCGGTCTTTATGAAGGAAGCGGCACTCACACCACCGACGCCCCTCGCCACAGCCAGGATTTCAGAGCAGCTGGCCTTGGTGAGCGAAAGAGACATTTTTTCCGCGTTTCCTGAGGTTAAGATTTCCTTGAGCCTGCTTCTCTGTCAGTCGGTGCTCCTCCTCAGCCTCATCTTCTGCCTGTAGCTCAGTCAGCTTCCCAGCCTGAAGCTCAGTCAGCAGTGTTGCCTCCAGCTCAGTCTCCTGTTCAGTCGCCGAGATGCCCGTTCAGCTGTCTGCCTCCGCTGGAGGTTCCCAGGGGCCCATTCAGCTGTCTTCAGTCTTCGCTGGAAGGTCTGAGGGATCGCTTCAGCTGTCTTCAGTCCCCGCTGGAGGGTCTAGGGGATCCATCCAGCCTGCAGTGCGACCACCTGCTCCATCATCTGTGGCTGCCACGCCGTCGTCTGGTCCTGCCTCATCTGGTCATGCCTCGTCTGGTCCTGCAGCTGCCATGCCACCTCCTTGTCCATGTCTGGTTCGGCGTCAGTGGTCACCTTCCAGGCCGCTGACTGGACTTCTTCCTCAGCGCGGACAGCCTCTGGCCCTTCTCAGGCTTTGTCTCAACTCTTGAAGCTAAATCATCTGGTTTCCATGGACTCATTTCACTTAAGCCACTCAATATAAAGTCAGTTACATTTTGGATTTCAAAATAATAACCCATTGAAATCTCTTACAGGCACTCTGACATCAAATCAGTTGATTGTAGCCTAAGTCGAACAATTGGAAGAAAAAAACATGTCTGCCTCACTGAAGTTGAGGAACCTTTATAACACAAGTAGCAACATAATTGTAACTACGATGTAGTTACTTAATTTAATACAGTACTGTGTCAGATTACTGTGTTACTGAAAAAATTAATATGATTACAGTAACACATTACTTTGTAATGCACTAACACTGTTAACAACACCAAAACAATGATGTGTTCTTTCAGTTAACATACACAGTATTTCTCCATTACAACTAGACTTAACTCTGCACTGAGATAAGTCATCCTCTCATGGTCATTTGAAATACATTAAAAGCACTTTTTGATACGCTTTGCTTTTCAGCCCCAGTGATGTAAATCATTTGTATGCAGTCTATATAATACCATACACAGAAATTGTATGAAATGCACATTGGGTGTGATGGTTTGCTTACATTTAAGTGTCCTTAAATATGTTAAATGCTTTCATAAAATATGATGTTTCTCCATGAATCTAAGAAGATCAAAACAAAATAAACACTGCTCACAGATACAGAGGATGAACATGGACTTGCAGGAAACAGCAAGATGTTAGTGATAAAAGATGGTTTCCTGGCAAAAGCCAGTCATAATTTGATAACAAGGACACCCACAGTACAGGCACATTATGCAACAGCAGCTCTGTACTGGATGAGTTACAACATATAGTCATGCGAAAAAAAATAAACATCCACTATTGCTATGAAGTCTGGTGAAAAACATCATAACCCAGAACAAGCAGACACCATAATCCACAACATTCACAATACTGAATATCATCCATCCATCCATCCATCCATTCTTCCGCGTATCCGGGGCTGGGTCAAGGGGGCAGCAGACTAAGCAGAGAAGCCCAGACCTCCCTCTCCCCAGCCACCTCCTCCAGCTTGTCCAGTTGGACACCAAGCTGTTCCCACCAACCCGTCTGTCAATCTCCGGCTCCCTTCTCCCATCACTCATGAACAAGACCCCGAGATACTTAAACTCTGCCACTTGGGGCAGGAACTCATCCCTGACCCAGAGTGGGCACTTCACCCTTTTCTGGCTGAGGGCCATGGCCTCAGATTTGGAGGTGCTGATTCTCATTCCCACCGTTTCACTTAAGACCTGCGGTCTACAGTGTCCTGGTGCCTCGTGCACTTATACTTACACTGAATATCAGATGAATAAATATTTCATCATTGCCTTCAGACTGTTGGCCTCAACAGGTTATACTTGACTAACTTTAGTTCTTGCTTACGTCCCCCCTGTCCTTTTTGTTGCCTTTTTTTCCATGTTTTTTCCTGTTTTTTTCTACCTATTTGTTCCTTTTCCCTGTCCATGTTCATGTATTTGTGTATTATGTATTTGCTTATGTTTAGGAGGCTGTTGCCATCTACTAGCATGGTAGTGGCACTCTTGGTAGTTAAAAATAGGATTCTCACAACCTGTTGATCAATCAAAGGCTAAATCAGATAAAGATCTCCTAATTGCCACTTTCCACTTGTGCTAATCTAACATTTTTAGGAGCTGACCTGTTGTTTTTGTGCTGAAATTATAATGTTTGTACAAAGCTTGATGTTTTAAAAAGCAAGAGAGAGGGAGAGAAATTCTCCCCTTTTGAGCACTTTCATGTGTAATGTTAATATCTCATTCTTGTGTTGAGGTTATTTTTAATCACATATCATACAAATGTCTCTCGAGCAATGACAATAAATAATCCATCTTTAAAAAGTGATAAAAAATACTATCTAGCGTGTTTCTATATAGTTTCTAAATAAGAACGTAAAGGTCTTAGTCAGAAGCCTAAAACTTTAATTACTAACTTTCTGATCATTTTCTTTATTCTGAAATCTGAAACTTTAAAGTTCTTAAAAAAAACTGCGTAAAGAAATTTAGCTTTTATTAGTTTTCATATGACTGTCATACACAAAATTATCTTTAGAAAGGATCAGATCCACTTTTACTGGTCGATTAGTGCTGTGAAAATCATATCAACAACATCTGAAATGTGTGACATCCTCGGAAGTTCAAAAAGCGAAGAACTTGAAACCACTGATAATTTCAGGTTACAAGCGCTGAGCTACACATCTCACCATTTAGGAAATCATTTGCCTGCGTGTGAGCAATGGAGGAAATTTCTGTCCGTGCTGAATCTGCTGAACAAGACAACCCAAAACCGTCAACACATCACACAGGTACGAAGTGATAGATTTATTTTAACAGCTGTTATTACTGTTGCATAATTCAGTTCTTTTTCTTCTCTTTTCAGGTCCAAACAGCTGTAAGGGGAATCGTTATTTAGGTGTTATTGTGTTTTGGAGTCTGCTGGGTGTTTTACTTCTAACTAGATTTGTCACTCATGGTGTCCACTGTGAGTCTGATTCTTCATAAATAATTGTTCAAACTGCCACTGACTGCTGAATAAAATTTGACAAACTAAACAATGTTCAAAGTTTTTATGATTTAAAACAAATCAGAAGCAGTCTAAGTATGAATGCACAAGATGTTTTGTGTCTCAAAAACCTGTCCTAATTTATTTATTTCAGACTTCATTATGATTGAGGAAAGAGACAGCCTGAATGCAAATCTCTCAGCTGTGAGTAAAAAACTTGCCGTCATGAGTGAGGAAAGAGACCTGCTGCGTGCCAACCTCTCTGAAAATCTCATAGAGTTTGAAAGGCTTCTGAGTTTGTCCAAACAGAGTGAGTCCTTTCATTTACCGTTGTCTTTACTCAGAAAGTCAGTGATTCAATTCTCTAGCAAATACTGTTCTCCTTTTCTCTGACTGAGAAGAAATGTAATTAACTTAAATTAATCAAACTTAAATGCTGCATTAAGAGACCAAATATGCATTGTCATTGGGATTGTGGCTCTTTAAGACTTTGCACTCACTGAAATTCTTCGAAATTCATAAAGTCAACTCAAGAAAGTTGCTGGAGGATATTTCATTTAATTTATTCCTATCCAGCCATTCTCTTGTGCTTATCCAATTCAGGGTCACTGGAGCCTATCGCAGCTACCATAGTGCAAGAGGCAGGGTACAACCTGGACAGGTGGCCAGTCTGTTGCTGGGCCAACGCATAGAAACACACAACCATTCCCACTCACATTCTCACCTATGAACAATTTAGATTCACCAATTAACCTAACCTCAGTAATACCACCATGAACCACATTGCCGAACTGCATCACAAAATCTAACCAGTATGAAAATGCTGAAATCGATTCCTTTAAAGAAATTGTAAGTTGCATTTATAAATTAATGAATCTACAACAAATAGACCTCAATATAGGTAGTTACAGTCATTCCATCTTAAAACAGACTTTTTCTTTTTTAGAACATTCTGCTTGACCATCACACGTTTACATACAAATTTTATGGTTTGAAGTTTGAAGTTTGAAAGTATCTAATGGGTGCTGTGATAATTTAGCATTATTTAAATATATCCAAGACATTTCAAGATATATATCTTTTGAAAAATGGTTCATTAATTTATTTTTAATTCTTTTTTTTCTTTTTTTTACACATTGAAATCTGTGGCAATGTTTGAACGTTAATATCTCACAAACTAAACGACTGGTTCTTATATAGCACTTTTCTACTCTGCTTGAGCAGTCAAAGCGCTTTATACAACATGCCTCATTCACCTAACCCAGGGGTCGGCAACCTGCGGCTCCGGAGCCGCATGTGGCTCTTTAGTCCTTATTTTGCGGCTCCGGGTGGTTTGGGAAAATAGAAGAAGTATTTCGCTGAAGTGCATTTTATTTGTGTTTAGTTCTTGTTTTTTAACTTGTAGTTCTAAATTGGAAGATTATTGTCATTTTGAAATATAAAAATAAAATTATATCTTATTTTTTTTCATCGCTCAAAATAAGAGTCACACTCGCGGAAGCCGGTGTACCCGCCGACTTTCAACCCCAGATAGGTCAATTATGGATCTTCGGATCCACATTATGTCGGCAGCTGTTCTCCACCATGAACTATGTTAAAAAGAAACACCGCTCACGCCTCACAGATGACAGCTTACAGTCCTGCGTAAAGATGAAAGCCCTGATTTGCGGACGCTGTGCGCCGAGATTCGGGATCAGAAGTCTCATTGTAAACATATCACGGCAGACTCGACGATGTTTGCATGAACATGCTTTTCAGCATCTCTTTATTGACCACTTTTCACACACGGTTGCTGTACGCATACAGCCGGCTGTAGCTTTTCAGCTCACAGCCCGACAACACAACAGCAGAGAGAGCACAGGCTTTAAGGCGGCGAGGCGCGATTGCGGGTGCCGCTCAGGTGCGTCCGACTCCCATGCAGCGGCACTGCAGACCACGCCCCGCCACACACATTAACCAGGTAAAATACATATTTAGGCAGAATTTTGCAAATATCTTTTTTTTTTTTTTTTTTTTTTAGCGGCATAGTGCTTTTTTTCCAATTACTTTTTAAAAGAGTGGCGGCTCACAACAATTTTTGTTTGCTACATGGATCATTTTAGTTCAGCTGGGTGTCTTTCCTTTTGTTATATTTCTTTAAGAGTTTAAAATGTGTTAATTACATAAATAAAATGTAATTTTCTCTGTAGCACTTCATGGATTACATAAGCAACACACCTTAGTTGCTCTGTGGATTCTTTTAAAAAGCAGTTAAAAACCTTTCAGTTCAAACAAGCCTTTTGTTGATCTACGTATTTTATATTCTTTGCATTATTTACATTTGATCTTTTACATTGTGTATAATGTCTATTGATTGTATTGTTTATTTTAATATTTGTGTACAGCGCTTTGTGACTGCCTGTCTGTGAAAAGCGCTTAATAAATAAACTTTACTTACTTACTTTAGATGTTCACACAAAGCACAAAGGTAAAAAACAATATATACAGTGTTATCTTCATTTTAGATTTCAAAAAGTATTTGTGGCTCCCAGTGTTTTCTTTGTGTGGAAACCGGGTCCAAGTGGCTCTTTGGATGTCAAAGGTTGCTGACCCCTGACCTAGTCTAACATTCATACAAGCACTTTTCTTTGCAGGAGTGCTGGACTTTTGGCTATTTTAACTAGCCAAAAATTTTTTGATGTATTACAGATTCTAATTTATTTTGATGGTAATAGAGGTCAGTGAAAATTTCAGTCTTTTATCTCTAAAATGTTTTTAGATGTTCAAACATTGCCTCAGATATCAATGTGTGAACAAAAGGCCTGAAAGTGGGTTAACAGACACATCTATGCATTGTCTTCCACTTATCCAATTCAGGGTCTTGGGAGGCTTGGCGCCTATCCCAGCTGCCGTGGAGTGAGAGGCAGGGTACAGTCTGGGCAGGTCACCAGTCTGTCACAGTGCTAATACAACAGTTCTAACCACCATGCAGTCATAATATTTGTTGTCAGTCTCATCAGCAACATGGTCATTTCAGCCAAGACAATAATAGTTTAGTATCAGAAATGAATGTGATCACAACACTGCCATATTTGGCAAATGAAAAAAGCACATCATTGATAAACTGGATCTGGGTCCAACTTTCACCAACAAAGTGATTACACAAACAATTAGTCTAGAGTGTTTTCATCCTCTTATTTTTTGACACAGTCCACTCTGTTTTAATTTCCCAGCAGGAAATGTGTCCCTTGGACTTTACTGTTCTTGTTGGTGTGATTGATAAAAGCAAAACTATTGAAGTACTAAAATTGCAATTAATTAAACAGATCAAATGAGCATTGTTATATAGTTCTTTAAATATCATTCACTAAGTTGCTGAACTGGTACTTGTTGGTAATTTCTTCCAGAAAAAACATGTCCTGTAGGATGGAGCAGCTTCAGCCATAGCTGCTATCTCCTCTCGGAAAGATCTGGTTCCTGGGATGCAGCCAGAAAGGACTGCAGAGACAGAGGAGCAGATCTGGTGGTTATTGACAGCCCTGAAGAACAGGTACAGTGTTTATGTATATGAAGGGCCAGGAGTGACAAAATGAATTAATAAACACACCATTAAATAATTAATTAAATATTTCATTAATTAATTAAAATTTGAATTAATTAAGTGGGGCCAATCAGGAGCTGCAGGTCAAAGCCAACCCAAAACAGCTCACCCAAGGAGGGACCTGCTGAGACTCTTAAAGGCACAGTACACACATATGAAAAACAATACAGACATACTGACACACACTGATCCTGTATACGGCCAGGGCCGTAACACCACTGAGAGAATATATTAGCATCTTGATCACCTTGTGTTGACAGCATCAACAAGTTTTTGTTGACAATGATTTATTGATTGTTGGAAAAAATAAACATGACAAATGAATTAAGGGTTTGAGTGATTTACAGCATGCTGCAGGTTAACTAGTGATTTACTGTATGAGTTGTTGTTTGATGTGGAGCAGTGTAAATACGAACAACTACCACTGTATTACTTTACTGCTGAACAAATCCTTTAAACCAGAGTAATCTAAGGCAAGTTCTGAAGTTGTGAAGCCACGTCACTGCTGTCCCATTAATCAGCTGTATAGTATTACAAAGCTTTTATGACTTAAAAACACAACAAGGATCAGGAAAAGAAGTGTGCATCAGAACCTCTGATGGCCAAACTTTTACTTTGGCCAAAATACAGACATTTAAACCTTTGAACAAAAAGTTGCTCAGTCTGCATCAAACACGTGTAACTGTCCATACCATAACTGGATGCGAGAGCTTCAAAACGTGCCCTAGAATTACACATTTTTTAAAATGTTTTTCAGTATTAAAGTGAAGCCAGTGATAAATCAGTACATTCACTGGTGCACAGTACATCCCATTTAGCACAATTAGAATCATTTGAATCAGCTAACAAATTGTGGTATGATTTAGCTACAGTGAATCAGCTTCAGTTGTAGTGTACAATTTAAAGACTAAACAATTGTATAGAGTTGGAAGAATATTTTAATGCAGAACATTTGTACATTTTTCTGTAATAAAAATTTATTTTTTACTGAATAAAAAACTGATCAAACTAAAATTTAAATAATTTAAAGAAAATTATACAACAAATATTTGTGCAGTGACAACAGACAGCAAATAGATGTGTGCTAGTCCAAGGCCCAAGACCAGAGTGATGGATCTACAACAGACATGACTAAAGTAAATCTGCTGGTTAGCTGCACAGATACAGTATAATCACAAAGCATAAAAACTTGTGCTGTCAAAATGAACGCGTTAATTGTTGAGATTAACGTGAAACATTTAACGCGTTAAAAAATTTAACGCTAATTTCCTGTAATCTAAGACCTTTAAACTCATGAACAGCTCTGGAGGAAGGGGCAACATTGCGCTATGCTGGCGTTTGGCCTGACAGAAATGATTAGAAGAAGAAGAAGTGATACCATGCTACTATAGCTAACACATGCAAGCATGGACGAGGATGGACTTTCGGGTGGAAAGTTTCTTTTTAAGAAGTTGCCTGACGGCTTGTTGGACAAAACGAGAGTAAAGAGCACAATTTGCAAAGGTGAATTCAAGTACCACAGAAGCAGTTGATCACTGGCATATCACCTGAGAGCAAAACACCCAACTGAATCCGCCTCTACGGGACCTCGCCAGTCTAGGCTTCAGGAGTATGGTGCTCGTGGATGAATAACAAAACATATGAGAGAAAAATTAACCAATTCCTAAACTGCCGACCAGTTAGCATAGTAGAAGATGACGGACTGAGAGAAGTCATTCGCGCTGCATCAGGAGATGTGTGTCACAATCCGCCCTCGAGAGGAACCATTGTGTTGAGACCCCTTGCTTTGTATGAGGACCAGAGGGCTCAGGAGTCCAGTAAGCTTGTACAAGTAAGGAACGTTGGTCTCACCGGAGACCACTGGACTTCGGTGAACAACGATAATTACTTGGGGGTCACGGCGCATTTTATTGATAACAACTTGACTTTACAATTGTTTGCACTAACAGTGAGTAAAACTGAAGAGAGACACTATACAGGCGTGTGCTGACCATTTTCTGAGTGTTGCAAACAAATGGAAAATCAGGGACAAACTAACCACGCATGGCACCGACAGTGCTCGTAACATGGTTGCAGCCGCCAGGCTACTTCCATTTGAACACATGCCCTGCATGGCCCAAATTCTGCAAAGAACTGTCACAGTTTCTCTTAATGACAGCACATTTGAAAGGGCTCTGGCCAAATGTTGCAAGATTGTCGGATATTTTAAGCATAGTCTAGCAAATGGTCAGGAATTAAAGGCACAGCAAGCTGCACATGGACCTCAAACAGAACCGCTTGTTCAGGACGTTCCAACAAGATGGAACTCCACCCTAGAGATGATCAAGCGGATCCAGAGAAACAAATCTGTGCTGACCACCGTCCTGGCTCAGCAAAACTACAAGTTTACCATGTTGACTGACCAGGAGCTTCACAGACTGCAAAAGCTGGAGGAACTACTTGAACCTTGTAGGTAAATCATTTTGTTTCTCGTGATTGTATGTCTACCTTTGTGTTCTGTGTTCTAGCTTTGTCTTCAAGTATGTTCTCCCCCTCCACTTCTCTGTATATTTTCATATGTGTTATTTATGTTTGTCTCTGTGTGATTAATAGAAAAATACAGACTTGATCTTCCTATAGCAGATATGTGACCGAACTGCTGGGGGAAGAGCAGTATGTCTCCTCCTTCATGGTGTTGTCAGCCTTGTGTCATTTGTTCAGGATTATGGAGCCCTCAGATGATGACCCAGTCTACGTTTTGAGGTTTAAAAAGGTTTTTACTACAGACATAGCTCAGTGGAGGGACGGCAGCAATCTCACATGGCTGAAGATCGCTACTGCCCTTGATCCCAGGTTTAAAGACCTTAAGTGCCTTTCCAAAGACGAAAGAAGAGAGGTGTGGGCTTCAGTACATGACCTTCTGATGGCAGAGACGCGTGCACACCAACCATCTGCTCAGACAACAGAGGAACCATCACCAAAGAAGAGCAAGATGTCCATCTGCTTGCTGGGTTCTTCTGATTCAGATACAGAGGAAGATGCTATAGACCACTGTCTGAATCTGTACAAAGCAGAGCCCAAAATTGACGTAAGAGAGTGTCCACTACAGTGGTGGTTAAAGAGAGAAGGAGCACATGCCAGGCTGGCACCTATTGCACGCAAGTACCTGTCAACCCCTGCAACCACAGTGCCTTGTGTCACGTTCTAAGCCTAGGCGTGCATTGAATGCAACAAGAAATTGGCCCCACTCATACACCACCCAAGAAAGAACACAAACAGTAGTACCTTGTAAAGTGCTACACAGCCATTTATTTGCTTCAGCAGTGAGCAATGCCAAAAATAACAAACAAAACTCCCTAAAGGTCCCCATGCTTTCCTACACAAATGAAAACCAACCAAAAGACAATTCACTTACCTAACTTTCTAACGAAAAACAGGAGCAAACTTAAGCAACAAAAATGGCTTCTCTCGCCTGCTGCAGTGAACAATATATACAAGGTGAAAAAAAATACACAATTGCTACTTTACAAATCTATTTATAGCTATTTACAAGATTAAGGTTCTAATGCCAGACACACACACACACACACACACACAAGGTTATACTTGGTTATACTTGCAAATCAATGGGCAAAGACACTCTACGAAACAACGAATCAAAAGCACAGGCTCTTTGTTGGATGGTGGAGGCTCGGGGAGAGGGGGGACCAAGTGCCTCTCATCTGGTGGTTAAATACTGGAGGTGATCAACCAATTATCCAATCCGAGGACAGGAAGAGACTCCACCCAACTACTCAGCAGGCACGCCCAGGTGTCCACCCCCTAAGAAAGAAAAGGGGAAAAACCCACAGCCATCCTCTGGTGGGAGGAATCACACATAAAACAAACACTGACAACATTGGATCATAACACTTGTGAGAGCTTATTCTCACACTCAGGTCACAGAAAATTGTGAGATTGATTAGTTAATCTTTTTTTAATCTATTGGAACCACTAATAAAAACTTAAAACACCTAGCATGCAGCAGCTTCAAGGATGGTGCATTATGTAGCTATAAGACCCTTTAGATTTACACAAAATGATAGCAACAGTGATAACTGTTATAATTATTTTTTTAAATCATAAAAGCTATGTTGTACACCAGATTAAGCGGACAGTTTAAAGGATTTGTTCAGCAGTAAAGTAATCCAGTGATAGTTATCTGTATTTCCACAGCTACAAAGGAAAAGAATAACTGTTGATAATTATTTGGCAAACAATTTTTCAAATTGTAAAGAAATAGCAGTGTATGCAAAGCAGACAATCTTTTTATGTGATGGCTTCTTTTTGCACGTTCTAGCATGTGGCTTGTTGAAATTAGGAGCGAGGAATATAACTGCGCCTGTGAAATGAAATTATTTTCTATGATTATGTTTTTTCTCAGGTGCAACTTATGACATAAAATAATTCCATAGTTTATAGATAAAATATGCAGATAAAATTGTGGTTTAAAAGTAAAATGTTTTCTCTTCATATTAAACAGACCCTTCTCTCTATGATCACCATAAAAAACGCTTGGATTGGTTTAAATGACAAAGAACAGGAGGGAACATGGAAATGGGTAGATGGGACTCCACTGACTCTGATGTAAGTCTTCACTTTGGTTCAGTTCATTACTTTACTAGTTCATTCATTACTTTTAAATTTCCAAAAGATTTCCAAAATTTTTTGCCACACTGAGCCAAGGCAGTAGTTATTATATCAGTTGAGATGTTTGTGCAGTCTGGGCTTGTGTGTTTCTCTGTATACTTTGTGTAGTAAAAGTAAAATGAAATATATATTATCTCCAGTTTTATCTGTAATTTGGTGATCTTAATGTACAGTGTATTTATAAAAACTCAAAGTTGGTGACGGAAAATCAGTCTGACAAAACTCCTCACACAAACACCAAAGGCTCATTTTTCCCTCAATCATAATAAAATAATGTTGTCACTGACCTGCTAGGTACTGGGCAACAACACAACCTGATAATGGTGGAAAACAGGACTGTGTTTATGTCCGAAAGGATGAGAGAAGGTCTTGGGATGATGGTTGGTGTTTGACAGATTATCGTCAATGGATCTGCGAAAAAACACCAAACCCAAGTAAAGTTTCTTTAAGATGATTTATTCATAAATGTTTTGAAGTTTTATCTCTGATTATAATTCTAGATATTAATTGTCCTCTGTTTTATTTTATAATATCATGTGTTTTGTTGTAGCTAACATAAAAAGCTAACATAACCACATATATTTAGCATGGCTAAATATAAGTGGTTATGTTTGGGGTTTCTGATTGTTTTTTATGCTAGTGTTTAATGTTTTCATTGTTGTATTTGTTAAATGTTTTTATTAGTAGATTGTAAGGTTTGTTGTGTTATATTATGATTATGATTATTAATCTTACTAGTGAGTCTTAAGTGAATCAAATGTGCTTAGATCTTTGTGATCAAGTCTTTGGAGGACTTTAATTAATTAAACAGAAATCAAATAAGCACTGTTATACAGTTCAGAAAAAAAACATTCAATAACTCAAATACTACTTGTTTGTAATTTCTTCCAGAAAATACATGTCCTGTAGGATGGAGAAGCTTCAACCATAGCTGCTATGGTAAATGGTAAATGGCCTGTATTTATATAGCGCCTTTATGGTCCCTAAGGACCCCAAAGCGCTTTACATACCCAGTCATTCACCCATTCACGCACACATTCACACACTGGTGATGGCAAGCTACATTGTAGCCACAGCCACAGCTGTAGCCACAGCCACAGCTGCTATCTCCTCTCTAAAAGCTTTGGTTCCTGGGATGCAGCCAGAAGGGACTGCAGAGACAGAGGAGCAGATCTGCTGGTTATTAACAGCCCTGAAGAACAGGTATAGTGTTTATGTATGTGTGTGTTATTGAGATGTAAATAAATTTTGCAATTCAAGCTCCCATTTTCAATGTAAATAACTTTTTCTCATTTTGAAAAACAACTAAATGTTTCTATTAATCTTTTCAACATTTAATCAACACATATGTAGACCTTAAACACTGAAACAACTATAATTCTGTCACATTGTGAGACAGACACTTTTTGGACAGATTAGATTTCTGTGATTCGATATAGAATTTAATGAAACGCTTTTCATTTTTGCTGAATTTTAATTTCAAAGTATACATTTTTTGTAGTGTTAACACAAAATAAAGTAAAAAAAATCATGAGCGTTTTAAAACATGTTTAATGTTCTAGAGCAGGGGTAGGCAACCTTTCTGATGACGAGTACCTTCTAAAATTTCCTCAGAAGTCAATGTGCCATATAATTGCATTAGCAATAAATTTAATAACGCTCTATATGAACAGTTACACACTATATAGAACAACTTTATAGAATTATATTTGTTCGCAGATGTTGGCAGCTATCAGCGAATAGTTATCAGCTATTTTGAAACAAAAAAAAGACACTTTTTATCAATAACAAGAACAGCAAATGAACTGTACAACAGAAAATGCAAATGCTATTTATGGTCTCCTCACAACAATGATAAGAAAAATAAACTGGGCCAATATGGTATGTTTGTTAATACAGACACACATGTTAATGTGATCTCTGGTCTCCCACTCAGAGACACAGGTCTCCGAGTGTCCAGCATTCAGACGGCTACCTGAGGTCACTCTTCGTTTGAGAGAAAATCTGCTCACACAGATATGTAGAGCCAAATACTGTCAATAGGGCCTCTGCAATGTTCTTAAGACAGTTAAACTTTTCAGGTAGTGATGTCCAGCAGGTGAAAATGCAAGCTCCATGAACACGCACAGCTGTGGATTCCAGCTGCATTCGTAGTTTTGCAAACTTTGACCCCCACAGACTCGAGCTTTTCAGTTCAATGAGCTGCATTTCGATGTCGCATTAACTGGCATTAACTCAGCCAGTTAATGCAAGACAAACCCAGCTGCTCATTAAATCTTTCTGGTTTGATCAGAAAATAAAACATTGGTCCATACACCTGAACATCCCGAAAACTACGTCTACGGATGTATCCGAGTCTACAGATGTATCCGTGTATTTCCGTGGTGTTGATGCTGCGCTGAGTGGACAGCTGCTGAAGCATTTGAAGTGTCGAAATGTGGAAATTTCAAAATTGCTTGAAAAAACTGCCAGCTAGCAACGTCCCCCTTACCGGTAGGCTAAGTGATTTTTAGCCAATTACAAGTCGAATCTGGTAGTTGGGTTTGTTAGCTAAGAAGCGGCACAACTAATGTGTCTATGCGAGCTAATTTGCGATGTGCACCGCTGGCATTTATTTTTTAATCCACGTTCTCAGCAGTGTTGGGCAAGTTACTTTGAAAAAGTAATTCAATTATAGTTACTAGTTACTTCTTCAAAAAAGTAACTGAGTTAGTAACTGAGTTACAATATTCTAAAAGTAATTAATTACTTGGAAAAGTAACTATTGCGTTACTTTAAAAAAAACAAAGAACGTTTAACCCCCTGGGGTCCAGGGTATAATTGGCCATTTTTTTACTACTCTTGATTTTCTCTCCACATTTTACCTTTAAAAACTATTTGCTTTGCCTTGTTTGGTATCATTCTTTTTATCACAACCTCGCGTGCCTAAATTTACAGTCATGTTCTCATTTTGTCATACTGTATAACCAGAATTGATCTAAAATCAGACAAAAACCATAAAATCAGAGTAGAAAAAGTTATATTTTTACTGTAACAACCACAAACATGTTTAATGAATCATATTTCATAACTTCAAATGCAAATATTAATTGTCAATTTTAAAATCCTATGCACAAGTTTTGCAAACAACAAAGTTATTTGCATCCATTTACCTTGATTTTTTAAATAACCATTTCAAACTATTTACAGAACAATCAGCTGTTCTTCAATAAGATGCCACACAAATTATTTGTGCCACTCCAAAAAAATATTTTGTTTCCACTACAAAGGAGAACATCACAGCCTGATACCTGCAGGTCTGACAGCAGCAGGTGTATCGCTCCTGTTTCTACCTGGAGACAGCAGTCGCCTCATGGTTCTGACACACAACACAAGACTATCCACAACACTACACACTAACTACACAAGACAACACATTAACTACACACTCCAAACACGCTAAACGTCACAAATCTCACATCTCAAAACTCGCTCTCTCTCTCCTTCTCTCTCTCCCTCTCTCTTTCTCTTTCTCTTTCTCTCTCTCCCTCTCTCTTTCTCTCTCTCTTTCTCTTTCTCTCTCCCCCTCTCTCTTTCTCTCTCTCTTTCTCTCTCCCCCTCTCTCTTTCTCTCTCTCTTTCTCCCTCTCTCTCTCTCGCCGTCACTCCTAAAACTTCCCCTGTTTTGTTTTGGTTTTTTGCTCATAAGCAGAGAGTGCTTGCTAGCGCTAACGTGGCAAAACTATTGAGGAAAAAACGCCGCGTATATCTTGTTTATCATGACTCTGGTTTTACGTGGCTTATCAACACAATTTAAAAACTGGTATATATCACCTTGTTGCTTTGTCTTTAAGTGGTCACGTGATTGACTTACCACGACTACTTTATTCTTCCTCAGTCAAACGGCAGCACTCGATTGTTTTGCCCCCTTAGCTCCAGGTGTTGTGCTAGACAGCGATCGTGATTGCCGTCTGCGGGAGCGCGCAGCTGCTTAAAGCTGTAGCACCCAGATTACTTACAGCTACTTCTGTGCAGCTGATATAAGATGTGGTAAGCTGAACACAGTTTCAACCGTCTGTTTGTTGAAAAATAGTAACGGACCGCATTTCCTTGTTAGTAACTGTAACGGCGTTGTAACGATAGGAATAGTAATTAGTTAGATTACTCGTTACTGAAAAAAGTAACGCTGTTAGTAACGCCGTTACTTGTAACGCCGTTATTCCCATCACTGGTTCTCAGATTAATTCACTGGGTGTCGTGCCCAGGGCTGGACTGGGACAAAAAATCGGCCCGGGCATTTTGACTAGAGACCGGCCCACCAGGTATTACAGGAAAAGCCATAAAGCCTTTGAATGAAAGCAAACACTGTTGTGACAGTGATGTACACTTTCTTGTTGGTATATATATGATTTCTATACATTTTACATCAGATAAAAACTTTGGTTGTAAGATTCAGATAATTATTTATCAAAAGCTGGACATTTTACATGAGAATAAGAAAGAAAAGTATTTCTTTGTGCCCCCCGTTCCCTGTTAATGCCCTGCCTGGCCCCCTGGCAAAACTTTCCTAGACCCGCCCCTGCACAGTTACCAGCTGTCAGCTACATAGAAAAGGATCCTGGTGTTATTTGTCTCTCAGAAACAGTTCATAACTTCCCTTCAACTCATTCATGTCACCTAAAAGGTAAACCTGTTTCTCTATCACCTGTTCAGCTCTGATGATTCAGTAAGGACATCTCCTGGTTTCATCTTCATGTTTCCTTCTCACCAGATATACAAACCCATATCATGACCAGCAGCTTTTAAAGCTGTGGCTCCAGCAAACATCAGCTGATACTAGAAATTAATATTAAATAAATTCTAACAACAGCTGATCGAGCTTAAACATGCTGCAGTTGTTTAGCGCAACATCCGCTGGTTTCCTCTTTCTGGCGCAAAGTGGGTGATAAACAAACAAGAGAGAAAAGCCGATCAGCTGATCATTGATCAATTTCATGATTGAAGTAGCAACAGGAGAGACAGGGGAGAGAATGAGAGAAGAAGAGGCAGCTGCAGCGTAAAGACGCAGAATAACTCCATGGTCGCCCCCTAAGTGGGGGCGATTGTGGAGTTAGCACCCACCCAGCTGTATAGAAACTCCGTCATGCTAGCTAGTACGCAGTACGAGTTATTGTAACTGACGGTAAAAAGTCAGCACAACGTGGCAATGACTTATTGATTGTTGAAAAAAATATGACAAAAAGAATTAACGATTTGAATGAGTGAGTGTTTTGCTGTGTGAGCTGTCATTAAATGTATCTTCAGTGTTGCACGAAATGCGTTAAAGAAAATTCGAAGTTTTAATTAGTGCTGGCTTTGAATTTTTAAAAGAGACTTTTAGATACAATAAACTGCATAGACTAAAACGGTGTTTTAAAGTAAAATAAAAAGGTTTTCCTTCATATTAAACAGAACTTCCTGTCTACAATCACCACAGAAGGAGTTTGGATTGGTTTAAATGACAAAGAACAGGAGGGAACATGGAAATGGGTAGATGGGACTCCAGTGACTCTGACATAAGTCTTCACTTTGGTTCAGTTTATTTCTTAACATAGGAAATTTGTTAAACCCAATGGTGGTTGTTAAACACAATGGTGAGCTTACATGTCAGTGGGTGGATCCCAGCTGCACAACCAAAAGTTTAAAGATGTGTGCTAATAACTTGTTTTGGCCACAGGGGGTCAGAAGAAGTTCTGAACTGGTGTGCTTTGCCATCTGCAGAATTTATGCAAGCGTGTTTAAAAACCATCATGTCCTGAAAAGACAAACCCAAAACTATGTTTTTCTCATCCCCATCGTTATTTGAAATTTGGTGATTATAATGTACATTGTGTTTATACTCAGCAAAATTAATTACAGCTTCTCTGACCCCCCCCCCCCCACACACACACACACACACAAGCAACACACATCTTGATTTCAAGATCATTTTTGTTGCTGACTTGCTAGGTACTGGGCAAGTGGTCAGCCTGATAATGGTGGAGAAGAGGACTGTGCTCATGTCAGAAATGATGAAAAAAAATCTTGGAATGATCTTTCGTGTTCATCTTCTTTTCAGTGGATCTGTGAAAAAGTTCCAGAAAACAACTGATTTCAGAGAGATGACCTATTCATAAATGTTTTGCAGTTTTATCTTTGACTGCAATAAGTATAATTCTATATTTCAATATTAGCCAAAAATGACTAGGTGTTTAGTCTCTGGGTGTGTTTTTTTGTTGTTGTTTTTTTTAATATATATGTTTACTTTTATAATATACCATATTTTCCGCACTATAGGGCACACTTAAAATCCTTTAATTTTCTCAAAAATCGACAGTGCACCTTATAATCCGGTGCGCCTATGTATGAATTCTGGTTGTGCTTACTGACCTCGAACCAATTTTATGTTGTACACGGTGCTCAAACATCTGTTAAAAAATGCTTTAGTATGACTTTGGTAAGCTATGAAGCAGCACCGCTTGCTGGATTGTCGGAGCATTATGGCTACCGTAGTTAGGAGCCTCGCAGAGTAATCTGGGTCCAAAAACTCTGTCTGCTTCAGGTCCCAAAGTCAAACAAACACTGCAGCATCACTGAGAGTTAAAAACTAAATTTTTTTATCTTTAATAAAATGATCAGCGTTGCTGCTTTACCTGGTGTAACAATTGAGTTTAACATCCAGGCATCCATAAAAACAGAAGTTATTAAATTTAACAGAGTTTGAAGTTAGCAGGAAGTTAGCTCGCTAGTTTCCACCTAAACATGATATAGCATGTTCTGACAGAGAGAATTCTGAAAAAATTTAAACGTACATCTCTGCTATCACTTCCAACATAAATAAAGGCAGAAAACTAAACAGTAGTGACATTTGCAGGGTTACTGAAGTTGGGCTAGCTGGTATATTCTACGTGATCGCTAGCGACACAGCTATGTTAGCATAATATAAACAGCGAAGCTGGAGGATGAACGCTAACTTTTTTCCATTCGATAAAAGTTAACGTGAGGGTTACCGATGGTTAGGGACAAATGCAATCGCATGGCAGGATGCTGTAAACGGACCAAACTTCAGTCAGGAGAACAACTGAGATAATCCATCCACAATACGAGGTTAGTCATTAATATACTGCAACAACATGGGAATAGAGCATCTGTGAGAGAATTCAACATTAATGAATCAATGGTATGGAAGTGGAGGAATCAGGCCTTATGGCCTGAAAAATACGGTAAGTAGTTAAGTTTGGTTTCATGTTTGTTTTTTTTGTGTTTGAGTTAGCATTTTTATTCCTTTTTCTTGTGATATTATTTTTATTATCATATTATTATTGTTATTGAGTGTTTCTGTCTTTATTTGATCTGCTAGTAAGTGTCAGTTTGTGATCCTTTCTTCTGTTTCAAGGCTCAAGTCTAGTTTTATTTCCTGCAGTGTTTCTCAGTTCCTCCCTTATTCGTAATTTTTCGTAACTGAGTGTTTATATTCATGTCTGTATTAATTATTTTACTTATTTACTGTTTTACTTTGAAACAAATGTCTGTTTCTGACCTGTATTAATTTTAATTCCTGCATCTGTTTTCACCTGATTTGAAAATTGTTTTCATCTGTTATTAATTTCACAGGTGTCTCATTTCTCTCCTGTTTGTCACTCCCCGATCAGTCATCGATAAATAAATAGTCTTCTCTCCCTCTTAGTCCTCATCAGTTTGTTCACATCCTTTTCGTATCACTATTCTTTGACCTTAGAGGACAAAATTGTGTGGTAAAGGAAAGGTGTGAATTAGGGCTGGGTATCGTCACTGATTTCTAGAATCGATTCGATTCGATTTGAATCGGGGAAATTTTTCCTCAGACAGTCAGAAATATTATAATTCTGATCATGTATCAGTACATATCTGTATTTTTATATCTATAAAAAGAAAGCTGACACTTGCGAGACTTTATCAAAGGTGTAAGCATCACAGCAGATGCCTTTGTGTCAAAGAAACAGAGCATAAAACACAGAAAAACATGAAGGAGATTTTCCTGGCCTGGGATTTTATAGCAGATGACTTTAAAAATATTCTGCAGAAGATCAAAAACGAAAAACAACTCCCTTTTAACAGGAAGAAACCTCCGGCAGAACCAGGCTCAGGGAGGGGCGGGGCCATCTGCTGCGACCGGTTGGGGTGAGAGAAGGAAAACAGGATAAAGACATGCTGTGGAAGAGAGACAGAGATTAATAACACGTATGATTCAATGCAGAGAGGTCTATTAACACATAGTGAGTGAGAAAGGTGACTGGAAAGGAAAAACTCAATGCATCATGGGAATCCCCCGGCAGCCTACGTCTATTGCAGCATAACTAAGGGAGGTTTCAGGGTCACCTGGTCCAGCCCTAACATATGCTTTAGCAAAAAGAAAAGTTTTTAGCCTAATCTTAAAAGTAGAGATAGTGTCTGTCTCCCGAATCCAAACTGGAAGCTGGTTCCGCAGAAGAGGGGCCTGAAAACTGAAGGCTCTCCTTCCCATTCTACTTTTAAATACTCTAGGAACAACAAGTAAGCCTGCAGTGTGAGAGCGAAGTGCTCTAATAGGGTGATATGGTACTACAAGGTCATTAAGATAAGATGGGGCTTGGTTATTTAAGACCTTGTATGTGAGGAGCAGGATTTTGAGAAAACCACATCTCACTGCTTCTGATCCGTTGGCGGGTCTGCACTTTGTATTTATGTCTTTGTGCAGAATTGGTGTACCTGCTCTCATTTACTGTTTTAGCTGTTTGGTGGTTGTTGAAATTTTGTTTCAACCTGAGATTCTCGCTTTTCAGGCAAAATAAATTTATATTTAAAAATCAATTCATGATTTTAATGAATCGATATTACGTTATTCAAGCTAGAATCGATTTTAATCGATAAATCGATAATCAAAACCCACCCCTAGTGTGAAGGACAATTTAATAAAAAACTAAGGAAAAGAGAAGTGTGGAGGTCAGAGCCTTTAACCGTGTCATGTCTGCCATACTGAAACTCCAATTTCCAGAAGACAGACTACACAATGTCAGTCTTACTCAAACCAACTTCTTCTTATGGAGCACCAGAGAAAAGGCTGACGAGTTATTTAGGATTTTAATGACCAAAATAAAATTCCCTCCAGTCATCGTCAACCAAAAAAACTAGAAGTAACAATTAATTTGTGATAATCCTAAAGGATGGCAGCACAACAGCAGACATAGTAATGCAAACTGAGCTACTGTAAACCTTAAATACACTTTGATCTCTTAATATAGCTCATAATATTGACTTTGAGAGCTTATAAGACCGTATGTTCTCCACATGAGGCAAAACATAGTGATGGTAATTTATTTGTTTAAAACTAATGTAGTACGTTACTTAATTCCTCCCAGGAGAAAGCAATTTGTTACACTATTTGTTAGATTACTTGTGTTTCTCTGTAAAATGGCCAGAAACACATCATCTCATAAATACCATTTAACAATATAAACTATTATATATTTATGGAATTTAAAGGGTTGCTGGCAGTATATAGCACATTCTCAAATGACAATATAGGCAACACAGTATTATAATTATTGACAGCTTTAGTATCAGAATCAGAATACCTTAATAATCGCTTCCCTTGCCAATAGCTTGGCAATTGTTTTGTGGTTTGGGTTTTTTGTTTGCTGATGTCATTTTCTGTAGCATCCTCTTTTTTCGCTTTTTGAAGCCACATAGATCTTTCGATTAGCTGTGTAAATTGAGAATCAAACAGTAATGGATCTCACTCTGTATGTGCATATTTTGTCATACAAAACCACCTGAACCTTTCCTACAGATTTTTCAAAAAAAATAAAATTTGTGTTTAAAGGCCAGGAGCTCTGAGTTTTGATGAGCTTTTAACAATGAGTACTTTTTACCCTGTAACTGTTATGCTTGCACTATAGTCTTTATTTGACACAAAGTTTTAATTGGACTTTATTAAATGTTGCGCACTTCAGGAACAAAGGTAGTGTACCATAATTACGTGTCTTGTGTATCACATTTGTCCTAAAACATGTAGAGTTCATATTTATCATTCCCAAGTGACCATTGTCACCACCATTACCGGAGATGACGTGAGTTGTAATTGGGTGAATGTCATAGGCATTCAACCTACTGAGTTACTGTTTCTTCATTCTTTGCTTTTTAACTATTACCACAATTTTTCTTCTTCACCCCTCTTAAGCAGACAGTTCAGCTTCTTCTGCACGTCGGTTTAATTAGCTGGGATGAGCACTGGTTTAGCTCATGCAAGATGAGCGGCGCCCTGACAGCAGGTGGCGCCAGTTCAACTCCTACCCATGACCGTTCAGCTTTTTCACCGCTTTTCAGCAGATAGTTCCGCTTTTTCAGCTGTTTTCGGAAGAAGATTTCCGCAACACGCCATTTACCCAGCATTTTCGCAGGAAATGCAAATTTTTCTAGCTTCTTTTAGATGTACTTATTTATTTATTTATTTTTTAGAAAGAAAATAATTTTGCAACAAACAACAAAACGCAATTTTAAAGATTACTTCATGTTTAGGGGTGTTGGTTATTGAGCTGTCCTACAAATACAAAAGTCAGCAACATTATGAACCACTGCTCCTGTGATAAAGTGTTCTCCTGCAAGTAAATAGTGAAAGGCTGTTTTATTTGTTTTGTTTAACTGTAGATCCAAAATCATTGCTCTGTGAGCAATGGCTCATAACTATACAGTGTACGTCAAAATGTCCTAAAATGTTTTACTGTAGAATAAATTACTACTGAATAAGTTTACATTTTAACACAGAATGTATGTTACTGACTATTGAGTATGTTGCAGTACAACAGACATTAATATCATGTTTATGACTACTAAGCACACATTCCTTTGACTTATTACAGATGGCCATTTGTACTCTATAAGGTACAAAGGTACATGTCAGTGTCTTAAGGCAAAGTGCTGTGTGGGCCCAAAGAGGCAAATAAAGTGTTCATCGATTTTCATGTCAGCAGTACAACATCAAATTGTGGTCAGAAGAAAACCCAAGAGTCAACCTCTCAAAGACTTGAGAGGTTGACTCTGTCCAGGAATGACTGAGAACATTAATTTATGGGTCTGTATACACCCGAACTTTCCATTCATATTGTGAATCTCACAAAAAGTTACTTCTTGTGTAAAATTTTATGATAATAAGAGAACTGTTTGGCTCCAATATGAGGCTAAGATGAAAGGTGTTGTTGATGTCTTACACATTTCATTTTTGTTTTTTTAAAGAAATTTCTATGAGCTTTACATGAATAAAAATAATTAAGCAAACTTGTCTTTTAGTTTTATTTTTGTTTTTTTTTTTTTTTTTGGTTTTTTGCTTTCCTTCCTGTCACAGCTGAGCAGCTGGGGTGTTGTGGTGTGGATCCAAAGGCAGACACAGGAGAGAAAACTAAGTATAACAAAAAGTGAGCTGTTTATTAAGGCTGATAGCAAAAACAAAAACACAAGGCAAGGCGAACTGGGGGAAAGTTAAACCTAAACTGGGATAAACTAAAACTAAACATGAAAACTATGACATGAACATGACCTGGACAGGAGCATGAGGAAAACCTGAGACCTGAAGAGACGAGACTCAAAGAACATGTGGCGAGACAAACAGACTATTAACCCAACTAAAGCCATACTAATACACACAAATGTGACACAAGAATTTAACAATATTACCCATATATCATAAGAAATCAAAAAATAGAAAATACATTAAAAAATGCTGCCCCCTGGCACTTTCAGAGTCAGTGTGTAGCATGCCGGGCCAGCGGGGTCATAATTAAAAAGACAAACATTTTAGGTGTATTGTTATTTTACTTTTCTCTTTTTACATGTCAACAAAAAAAAAAAATTGAAAATAACTGAATTATACAAGACTAAATTGCTCACATGTAATCAGCAATGTTTTCTGTCTTTAAAAGGTAACACAGCCATTTGGGTTGACTTTGAATGGAATCCAGGACATATGTGTACTGAATGACTATTTAACTAAATGGCCCCAAGCATATCCTTTAAACTCAAAGAGCACTGATGAAGTAACCCAGTGTATTCTTAAGTTATTCTATCAGTTTAAAGCATCCAAGCAGATTCTTATTGAACAAGGGAAGGCGTTTGTGAATGAAGTAGCAGCTACAACATGCAAAAGATAAATCCATAATTTAGAGTATAGATTATTCAGCTATAATTGAACTCATTGACCAGTGCAGTTTAATCTTATTTTACCTGTATCATTACATTTTCTTATTACAGATCAAAAAGAAAGTTAGCAAAATTCGTAATATTGAAAGAGGTCTCTGTGCCCCATACCACCCGCAGACAAATGGGTTGTTTGAGAGGAAGAATGGTACCATACAGAGTGATCATGTAATTTACACGTATTTATATTTGTAACTAAATTTTCTTTCATATCGTAATGAATTCTTTGCTATTTTATTTTGCAGACCACTGTCTAAGTTGGTTAATGACAGACCACATGAATGGGGCAGTTAGATGCTGTCATTTCATTGCTGTCATGCCGTCATTTTGGCCTGAGAACAAAGCACCATGTGACTACAGAGTATTTGCCTTGTTTTTAATGTTTGGTAGAGGCGAGATATCACACTCAAATTCCTGCTGAATACTTGGTTTAAGGTTTAAGTTCTTTTTAAAACCTTTGTTTGTTAAAAATAAATAACTTTTTAATGTTTGTAACCTTGCAGAAATTATTTTAATGTCTTTGTATAATATCACATAATCATCATTTTATAGGTGGACAGCAGTGTGGAGGACATTTTGTCTGCTGAGTAGGATACAGATGAAATTCTGAAGCTCGACAGCATGTTTCAGACTGCTATGTCAAATAGCAAAACAGCTCAATCAAAACAATCTAAAAAAAACAAAGTCAAACCTATTCTCAATTTTCATGTGGGCATGAAGATTGAGATAAGGTTTTCTTTTGGGGTTTTTTATATTGTTTTGATTGAGCGTGGATGCTGAACATGAGGAGGCAGCAGAGGAGAGGAGGCAAGATAGTTCCTAGCTACCTTGGCCCCTACAACATTGCTGTTATCACAGGAAAAAGCGGGGATCTTTTTGACAGCCAAGGTGTGACAACACCCAACGTTTACATAGATCACTTGATAGTGTTTACAGAGGAACAACCACAAAAACAGAGTTCCACTCAAGTGTCCCATTACTGGATTGGCTTCTGATTCTTCCTCTGAACCATCCATCACTAACATGATGACTGCCTCTGAACCATCCAACACCACCACCTCCACTGCTGGGCCATCCACCACCAAATCTACAACTGAGCCATCCACCACCACATGCACAGCTGGGCCATCCACCACCACTTCTGCATCAACAGACATTAATTTCTCACATTAATGTTGTGTCATAACAGTAAAGCTGATTGTGTATTTTTCTGATGTCAGGTAAATCATTTCTATAGTTTAAAAAAGCTACCACTAACAGCAGGGGTTGCTGTGGAGAAGCAGAGATTGGAGCGATCTGGCTTGTAAGGCAGGGTTAGGAGAGATGTGTTCACATGTGGATGCCATACTCTATGGCATAGAGTCTATGCCATTTTTGCTTAAATAAATGCTGATTACTGCATCTGATAACACAGCAAATGTCTGGTATTTTGGTTAAACTCGATATTGTGGGGGCTTTCTACCGAGGAGTGACATCAGGTTCTCTGATTTCTTGAATACAGGACAAAAAGAGAACTGATTCCACTTATAGCTCATCACGCCAAAAGAGGATCCACAATCATCAGCGATGAGTGGCAGGCTTATCCCCGCGAGGTTACAGGCATTACACTGTTAACCAGCACTTGTTGATGCTCAAATAGGAGCTCATACCAAACATTTAAACAGGGCCTGGAATGTCTGGCGGCTCAGGAGGAGCCACGCAGAGGAATTACTGGTGGACCACCTTGCAGTGACTGATTGGAATGAATGACTTGCAGAAGTCCATCGTAAAGATCAGCCCCCCTCATTCATGATTTCAGATAATTGTATAGATCAGGGTTGGGGGAACTCCAGTCTCAGGCCAGTGTCCTGCAGTTTTAGATGTTCCTTGATCCAACGCAGTTGATTTCATGGCTAAATACTCCTCAACATGTCTCGAAGTTCCAGAGCTGGTAATGACTATCATTGATCAGGTGAGTTGACCCAGGGTGATATCTAAAACCTGCAGGACACCGGACCTTGAGGCCTGGAGTTCCCCACCTCTGGCATAGATAAATCCATTAGTTCTGGTGTTGGGGGTTTCAACTGCATTTCCAAAATACTATAGCAAATACTATTTCCCAGAAATCTTTAGCGTCAGTTGTTAAATGTATAACATACACTTCTCTGCTTATATGTCCATGTTATATGTCCATGATAAAACAGCATCTACAGTAAAATGCTATTTTATGCTATTTTTTGTAATTCCTAAATATAAACTTTTTTTGTAATTCAGTTTCTTGCTAGCCACATTCCTGTTAAATGCTCAACTAATGTAAGTGGATAAAAAATGGTTTCATGCTGCTTGTGCTACCTCTCTTTTATAAATGTGTGATTCTGTTTCAGACATCCTTCTGTTATATTTAGATGTAGTTTAAGAAATTCTTATAGCAAAAATGATTTTAACCTGTCTTTATATTTCAGCTCACTTAAAGTTGGATAAATCTTAAATAATAAAAAAGAAGGAAAAAACGATAACAATATTGTTTTTATATGGTGAAAACTTTAGAATAAGGGGATGCAGAAAGATTTGTTAATAACTTGTATATGTATAAATCTAATTTATTACAAGCAAAGAAGCTCTACTAATGATATGTAACACATTTACATGTAAGGAATTATCATCTATAACAGGTAAGGTACAAACACCTCTAGTGCTCAACAGTCTAGTTACATATTTAATATAATTTGTTTATAAAATTAAAAATACCCTAATCACTTTTTGCACTTTTGATAGGCTACCTTAAAAAGAATACATCAGCAAGTTATATACTGATCATTTACAAACATTTGTTCATTATTTGTTCATGAAAAATGATCTGTGTATTTATTAAACATTTTCTAATGAGATTTTCATGCTTACCACATTTGTATATTGTTAATATAACATTCATCATCTACAAATGTATATCTTTTGTTTCTATCTTTTGCAAACACTTAGTTTATGGTCAACAAATAGATTGATACCCTAAATGATTATGCATACAGTAGGATTGGAATGTCATCTATTAATATCTTTAGCATCACAACCTCCTTAACAGTTTGTTGTAACATGTGGTGCTGGTCGAAAACCTGGTTAACCTGGTTAGAACAAATGGTATGAAGCTCATTTGATTTTGAATACCTTCCATTTTTGTTGTTTAAATTTCAGAATGTTTGCCTTGATGTACTTCAGACTGTGACCTGCAAAGACTTTGGACTCCTTTCATGTACTTGTGTGTGCATTCATAGTTTGTTTGTTTTTTTTCCCCAAAATGTACTTAATATGTTTTTATATAAACAAAAGAAGAACCCACATACATTTTTTTCAGGGCTGAGAAACAAAATGTTTAAGCTTGTTAAAAACACAAGAGAGAGATATTACATTTTTATCTACAACATTTTTGCAAAACTGTTTCTCAGCCAAGCATCGTTGATAAAGATCTATGAACATTTTAGAGTTACTTCTCATTTTCTAGTTTATACCACAAGTTTATGTTACTGTAACATCTGTTACTGATGACCCATACACTTCCTTTTGCATCTTACATGAAAAAAATCTGTGAACATGTTAGCAATGTGTTTTAAAAGCTGTTAAGTGTTCTCATATCTCGTATATCCCCATTAGTAACTCGTATCAGCAGTGACAGTCCGAATATGTGTATTTGGTTTTGTTTGCCAGCACACTATTTAGTTCACTGTCTTCCAAAAAACTACTTTTTTAGTTGATAGCTGTTCCTCAGAAAACCTTAATTTGTGCTGACATATGACGGGAAATCAGGCACGTTTACAGACAGCTTATCTGTTTATTTGTGCGAGCACACCCACTTGGGCCTGCATGGATACGTGTGGTTTTATCCACATACAGCCTTACACTTTATCCACACAATCACATGGCACCTGGGAGCCATGTGATTGTCTAAATAGATATTTGCATTAAGAAGTAACTGAAGAGGTGTACCTAATGGAGTACCTTATGAAGTGGCTTAATTTTACATAGCACTTTACAATGCTGTTTAAAATTGGAATCCAAAGGTGGCTTTTAAAAAGTATTTAACCAGTTAAATATTACACGGACAATAAACTAAATGCTGAACCTGAGAATGTTAGTAATTTTTGAAAGCCTCTTGTTTTTACTGTACTGCATTGCCTCTCTATCACTGCCCCACTCCTTAGCAGAGCTGACCACAGTCTAGTCCTGCTAGCACAACATGAGAGTTGTTAGAAGGTGAGGTTGCTGAGTCACACTGAAATGTACATTTATGAACCAAATACAGTGAATAAGCAAAACAATTTCTTCAACAGTTTTTGGTTCCCAGCCATCTGCTGCCTTCTTTACCACACAGTGCTTTTGCCCTTCTTCCTCTCAGTAAACTCTGTATTACAAGCTTCAAATTATGATTAAAGTCTTCTGTATATTGTACAGGAGGCTTTTCAACTAAATGTAAGATTATATGTTGCCTTTAGGCCATTTTTAATTATAAAAAAAGATTAAATAATTGTTAAATATTTTATTAGATCCAGGTTATTTTGAAGCCAAAACACTGTATTTGGGCCTTTTGGGGACATTTTTAGTGACATATCCAACAAATGTTGCCCAGTAATCCAAGTAATTCAATTGTCCATTGTGTCAAAGGTGCGATCTACGGCTCTGCTGCAGTGAAGGGGTGGTGCAGTGGGCTTAAGGGGCAGCGCCAGGGAGGCTGGCAGGGCAGTTGAAAGGACTTCATTAATTGTGCTCTCCTTATTTCAGTGATGCCAGACCTGAAGGAGAGAGTGTGCAGGTGGCAATGGCTCCAAAGCTGCTGCAAGCACATGACACCCGGGTCCTTGCTGTTCACAGTGGTGTTAAATGATAAACCGCAAGATATCTGATACACGGCTCGTGCAGCCAGTACACAGCCTGGCTGGGGATGCGTCCATGACCTTGTAGTACATGTACCTGTACATGTACATATAGTGTCTGCGCTGCACTCAGCAGTGATGCAAGGTCATTCGACACTGACTCTGGAGAGGAGGAGATGGCAAGGCCTCCAGTGATTCACTCCATGGGTGATTTCCCATTTGAGCAGTCTCTTGATGAAATTCTATGCTCAGTCTTTGACCAAGTGATGAAAATTTATGGTGCGCCCTGACACAGCACTGAACGACCAGCTTTTTGTACAGATTAAAGATAGGCTTTATTGAATGAGTGGCGACACTCTCACAGAAGAGGAACACACCCAGTTGTTGGTGACTAAAAGTCTTTGGGAACTTATTTTACAGGTGGCTTGTTATAACCCCATGATAGAGCATATGGAATATGACAAAACTCTGGAGCAAATAATGGCCAGATTTTATTGACTGAGCATCTGGGCAGATGTGCGCCAATGGTGCGCATCCTGCCCAGAGTGTCAGCTGGTTAACCAGCCGACCATTCCAAAAGCACCATTACTGATAATGGAGGTCCCGTTTGAGTGCATTGGTATGGGCCTCATCGGGACATTTCACCAGAGTGCATGTGAATATCACTTTGTATGAGTTCTGGTGAATTATGCAACATGATATACTGACACTGGCCAGAGACCTTCTCTCTGGGGTGTGGTCCAGATCCCTCTTACTGATGCCCCCTCACACAGCGCTCCCCACCCCCCTAGGGAAGCATCTGTGGACACCACCTTGTGAAATAACACCCTCCCAACGTGACGCACCCAGCCGGTAAGAGAGTCCAGCATTGAAACCAGGGCTCTAGACTAACTTTTTGCTATGGTTGCACTGGTGCGCCTAAAAAAGTTACACCTACAAAAGTTAGGTGCATCCAAATTTTTCAACCGCATCGCTTAACACCCCTGCTTTACATGTTCACTTTTTTTTTAATTGTTGTCCATACAGACAATATTGATTTGTAAATTATTAACTAACAATCTTGTCGATACAAAGTTCTTTATTTGGAGCACATTTCTACAAGAAAGATATGTTACCATATTTTTTTTACCATAAGGCACACCATATTATAAGGTGCATTAAGAACCAAATAGTCAGATAAGTCAAACTTTACTCAACTCATTCCGTACCATTGATTCATTAATGTTGAATTCTCTCGCAGCTGCTCTATTCCCATGTTCTACTACGTGACTGATAGAGTTTGAAATCCGCTTTGTAAGCATGTCTCTTAACAGGTGCCATTTTGGAGTCCTTATACACACACAGTACGGTAATATTATGTTGAAGCACGGTACGTATTACTCTGCGAGACTCCTGGCTACAGTAGCCGTAATGCTCCAACAATCTATCAACCGGTACAGCTTCGTAGCTTACCAAAGTTGTACTAAAACATTTTGACAGATTTTTGAGCGTCGTGTGCAACATAAAATAATTTCACGGTCAGTAAGCACAACCAGAATTCATACTTCAAAAGGTGCACTTTTGAAGAAATTAAAGCATTTTAAGAGTGTCTTATAGTCTGAAAAATACAGTCCTGAAAAAGTTCTTGTGCTTAAAGTGCTTTACTGAGCTGAAATTTAAACAAAATTAAAAAATCTCAAGATATATCTTAAATAAAAAGAAAGTCAAATGATAGGTTTGTAGCTTGAACCTATTCGCTGGAACGTTGAAGGCAATGTAATTACACAACAAGCAAGACCCGAGTAGGCAACATTCTTTATGTTTCACGTGCACGGGAGAGAACTGGACAGGCGCTGTTCCTTCGCTTGACCCCAGTTGCTCTCGTCCGCTCTCCCGTAACACTGCTCTTTTATAGGGCTTTGGAGCGTGATGTCACTGGAGGTGGGCCACGCCCCTTTCCGCCATGACAGTAGGCTAGACACAGGATACAGCTTCAGCTATGGTTCATACGTGTTGTGTTATCAGTTGCAACGTTTGATCACACGATCGTGAAGGCAAGAAGCTGGATAATGGGCTCTCTTTTCATCGTTTTTCAACCTGGAGGCAATGTGAAGGATCCCATGTTTCCGATATTACTAAACAAAGACGTCAGGCTTGCATTGCAGTGGTGAGACGAGCGGATCGAGTTCTGTGCAATCCCCAGCTTTTTGTTGGTTTGGTCTCCGCATCTTCTTTCCGGTGAGTTCTAAATTAATTCATATCACTATTAAAATGCTTTTAGTGTTATTTTCAATGCGCTGAGGTCATAGATAATGAGATAAAACATGCTAATGTGTGATGCTGCAGAACCACGTCATGTCATCATGTCGACTGAGTAGCTTATGATTTAGCATTATTGCAGGCAAACCAGTATATGAAATGGATGTAACAAATCCAGACTGGGCACCAACACTGCTCATGGGCCTCTAAAAACATACTAAATTGCTCTCATTGTACACTAATCCGCACATAACTTCCAGATGAATCACACACCTGTCATGTGCACTAATTTTATCTTACCGCCTTTGTCCTATCCCGATCTTTGCATACCTTGTCTGTGGAGTCAGCGCATACACAGCAAACCAGTTTAAGAATTATAAATCCCTGGAGGCCCACATCCAATTCACGAACGGCTGGGTGCAAGATTTGTCCATCTTTATGCCTCCACGCTGCGACAACTGTACGTTGTCGTTAAGACAAAGGTAAGTCGGTTTGAACATGATAACTTTCTAAACAACTTCCTTGTTACAGTTTTTGATTTGCACGTACAGCCAAACCATCTATATTAGCCTTGGTTCATTACAGACCTTTTATTAAAAGTGGTTTTTGTGTGTTTCAGGTACTGCACTCACAACGACTGAATGAAACTGCACTGTGACCTCGTTGTGTGGACACAGAGAGACCTGTCATACGCATCTTCCCTGATGTGGATTTCTGGGAACCACGTTTAAAGCAAGCACAAGACTTCTTTCTTAAAGTGTGTCTTCCTGAACTTGTTGGGAAATACTTCTCCAAACAATGTGCTGCTCTAAATAGCCTGTAATGTTTCATTTTGTGGTTCAAGATTGATGCCAGCTGTGTGTTGCCATGTAAATAGTTTGCATTTCATTTCTATGTACTTGCTAAGTACATGTGATAAGATCAAGAATAAAAAAAAAAAAACATGTATACTATTCTTTTCTGTTTTATTGAAACTACTTCACACAAAGTACAATTATTTACAATGAACTACACATGCAACACAACAGCTTTATGAATACTCAACAAGAGCAAGTTTCATTTGGCGCTGGTTTGACAACCACACTGGGGCACATATTCACCAAAACACAGCAAACCTTAACAATCTTATCAAGCAGTGTTGTGTTTATTTCTGCTCTGCCCTGTTCATTGCACACACAATGCTTCGTCTGCCCTTTAGCTTCTGTGATGCTGTCTGTCCGATCACCACTGTCCACATTTACAGGTGGTACCTCAACCTCCACTTGTCCAACACAACTGCTGTCCACAGCTATGACATTGTAATTTTGTTGTTGTTCTTCTGTCAGATCTTCATCGATTACTTCTGCACGGGGCACACCTTCAGACTCTGCAGCTGCATAAAAGCCTGTAAGATAAAATTAGTGCACATGACAGGTGTGTGATTCATCTGGAAGTTATGTGCGGATTAGTGTACAATGAGAGCAATTTAGTATGTTTTTAGAGGCCCATGAGCAGTGTTGGTGCCCAGTCTGGATTTGTTACATCCATTTCATATGCTGGTTTGCCTGCAATAACGCTAAATCATAAGCTACTCAGTCGACATGATGACATGACGTGGTTCTGCAGCATCACACATTAGCATGTTTTATCTCATTATCTATGACCTCAGCACATTGAAAATAACACTAAAAGCATTTTAATAGTGATATGAATTAATTTAGAACTCACCGGAAAGAAGATGCGGAGACCAAACCAACAAAAAGCTGGGGATTGCACAGAACTCGATCCGCTCGTCTCACCGCTGCAATGCAAGCCTGATGTCTTTGTTTAGTAATATCGGATACATGGGATCCCTCACGTTGCCTCCAGGTTGAAAAACGATGAAAAGAGAGCCCATTATCCAGCTTCTTGCCTTCACGATCGTGTGATCAAACGTTGCAACTGATAACACAACACGTACGAACCATAGCTGAAGCTGTATCCTGTGTCTAGCCTACTGTCATGGCGGAAAGGGGGCGTGGCCCACCTCCAGTGACGTCAACTCCAAAGCCCTATATAGGTATACATGTGAACAAAGAATACCTTGTGTGTGTGTGTGTGTGTGTGTGGGGGGGGGGTCAAACTGTCACCCCAGGAAGACTCCCCAGAGCCGTCCATCTAAACAAAAGGCACTTAGCCTAAAACAGATATACGTGTGTTTGTTATACCATATATCAGCAAGAGAAGATACGACCTCTCCTAGGAGGTGTGTGATCTATGCCAGAACACTCTGAAGAGGAGTGAACGCACTCCCCTCTTCATGCTACACAGAGTTGTTACAGACTATTAAGGATCAAACCTCCTATCACTACACAATCAATTATATACTTCTAAGCATATATGTGTAATTATTTCTAAGTATAAATGGCAATAAACAATACAAATCTAACATCAAAATTAAAAGTGCTTCAAAGGCTTCGAACTGGACATCTCAGTATCTGAACATCTTACCTTGGACATGGGCATCTGAGAGGTTCTGCCCTTGACTATCTCTGATTGGTTTAGACCACGATATAGGCATAATGTGTGTCTGTTGTTGACCACACAGAGACTTTTACATTTGCAGAGACTTTTTTTTTTACTCAAGCGGCTGGTCGCACCGGTGTGACCAGCAGTGCGACCAACCAATCAAATGATGGACCTAGGATTTTTTTTGGGGGGGGAATATTGACACATTGGCAGAATGTGCAGGTGTTGCTGTGCGCTATTGGATTATTGTGGGAATTCCCTACGTCATTTCCCCTTTCTGCACCTCTGCGCAGAGACACGCTTCCCTCTCTGTCCAGGATGTGTACATCCTCATCCTTGAAAGAGTGTCCACTGGCCTGTAGGTGTAAATAGACTGCAGAGTCCTGGCCTGATGAGGTAGCTCTTCTGTGTTGTGCCATCTGCTTGGCCAGAGATTGTTTGGTTTCCCCGATGTATAAATCCTGGCAATCCTCCTGGCACTTAACAGCGTATACTATGTTACTCTGTTTGTGTCGGGGGACCCGATCCTTGGGGTGGACCAGTTTTTGGCAATTTTGGGGTTTTAAAAGCCACAGAGACATGGTGTTTAGAAAAAATGCGTCTCAGCTGTTCCAATACTCCTGACACATACTGGATGACTACAGGTTTTCGCTTAGGCAGCGGTTGTCCTTCTCTCCTGGATGGGCTGGAGCTTTCTTTTGGTGCCTTCCCAGCTTTGACAAAAGTCCAGCTGGGATAACCACATTTACTCAGGGCCTTCGTGATGTGATGTTCTTCTGCTTCCCTGGCCACTTTGTCTGTGGGGATGGTGTTCGCTCTGTGTTGTAGTGTCCTGATGACACCCAGTTTATGCTCCAGTGGATGATGAGAGTCAAACCTTAAATACTGATCCATATGTGTAGGTTTCCGGTACACATCAGCTTTTAGATGTACCCCATTCCTGATGGAAATTTCACAGTCTAAGAAGGCTAACCTGCCACTTTTCATATCCTCCCTGGTGAATTTGATGTTGGTCCACCAAGTTAATGTGATCTGTGAATTGTGGTACATCCTGAAATTTGATTTTCTTTGATTTTGATGGACTTTGATCAGTAGTGTTGATCAGTGGTCATGAGAATTTGCATATTAATGATCAAGGAACTGACCTCCCAGCCCATTTTTCATTCAGTGGTGCTAGTTTCAGTCATTGTGCAACAGAGCTGGACTGGCCATCGGGCATACCGGGCATTTTTTGTTTTTATGGGCCGATGGATTTTTTTTTTTTTTTTGTTTAGGAAGGGTATATATATAATGAAAGTGTTGGATTGGCCAATTGGTCATGATCGACTCTGGGCTGGACCAATTACAGCCGAGGAGGCCGGATGCACCCTCCCCCTTGTTTAGCAATCTTATAGACGAACTAAAGAAAACGGAGAACAAAAAAAGGAAAGGAGGTGTTTATGAAAATATCACTAAATCTGTCATTTATTAATTTTAATATTAATTAATGATCATGTCTCACCTCTAGTGTTCTTGGTCTTAATTTAAGGTTTTTCCTATAGCGATTGACAGATCACGTGACTTTCGCGCATTGCATGCCGGGAACTCGAGGCAAAACAAGTACCGCATCAAATGCAAGCATTTGCAGCACCGCAAAACGTTCATTCTCCGGTTCCAATACCTTCTTGGTTTTTCTTTGCCGCACAAAAACGGAATGTACAAAACTAAGGAGAACAATGCCGGTCCGTACAAAGACAGACTCGACGAAAAGGCAAAGAAAAGATACGAGGAAAAAATCAAAGGAGTGAAAGGGTCAGACCCTTACGAGCACACAGAGTGGACAAAAGACGTTAGCGTGCTGCCCAACTTTCACCACGTTCAGATTTATAATTATACGGTTCTTGGAGTGAGTGCATACACTCATGAAGTTTTTAGTAACTTCAGGTCACTGCAACAAGCCCAGGTACAGTTTACCGACGGATGGGTACAGGACCTTGAAATGCACCGTGCAGAACGAAAGACCATCGTACAAACAAAGGTAAGTTTATCAGTCTCACAAATCGTCGTCATAAATACACATTCGTTAACCGTTTATTAATATAACCTTTGAGCTCAACGGCAATTAATTAGTAGTGGAAATAATTTCTGGTACGCATTACAGAAATGTAGCAGTGACAATAATATTGTATGCTGTAATCGCACTGGACAATTAGTGATACAAAACAACTGTTTTATCCTGTGAATAAAAGTATATGTTTTTGTCAATGTACCGTGGTAATAACAGAAGCGAAACGCAATATTGTGTCAGGACAATTCACTATTTATGCACAATAAATAAAGGAGCATAGCGCGACAATTTCTGTTAAGTGCCAGACTTGCTTGTAACCTATATCACCAATTATGTTAAGAAAAGTGACGTATTAACTACTACAAAATACTGACCTTTGTGGGAATGCTTGGAGCATGTGAGCTGGAGTGTTCTGAGACGTTATATTTGGTATATCCAGACCATCTGTCTGCTCTTACTTCGGAAACATGGCTTAAAAAATTTCTCTTCAACGACGTAATCCGATAAAAAAAACGATCTCTTTACGCGTCGGCTTCCCGTGGCTGTCATGCGACCGGCTATTGCAGTTAATAATACAACAGCTTCTTGCCATTTTTTGGGTTTCTTTTTATCGCTGTGTAACTGAGTTCAATTGAAAGCCTGCGTGCGCTTGTACCTCTTGCCACAAGTTCCCAGAATCCTTTGCGGTTTTACCCCTGAATGACGTCACATTTTCAATCTCTATCCTGGTGGGCCCGTCTCTAGTCAAAATGCCCGGGCCGATTTTTTGTCCCAGTCCAGCCCTGTTGTGCAATGTACTGTTTATAAGGTTGGGTAAACCTGCAGTCAGCTGAGACTGAAGAAGTCACTTGGATGAGTGACGACACATTTCTCCCACTGAAAATGCTGCATCCAGATGAACAGAATCAACCTTTTGGGAT
This sequence comes from Oreochromis niloticus, assembly GCF_001858045.2. Classification (NCBI taxonomy): domain Eukaryota; kingdom Metazoa; phylum Chordata; class Actinopteri; order Cichliformes; family Cichlidae; genus Oreochromis; species Oreochromis niloticus. Next base: position 24,738,196 of record NC_031987.2, on the reverse strand, counting down.
TTACTTACTTGGGTGATTGAGCAAGAATCAAGACATAAGTATGATAGTGTTATATGTAAATTGTCAAGGCAACCATGGTTTGGGAATGTAGAGACAACTATTTTTGGACAAGCTGTAAAACATATTCAAGACATTGACATTTTTGAGTCTATATAATTCATTTACATTTCTTATGCAATGTGCATGTTTTGTCTTGTCCCCAGGACTATGGACTGAATTTCATTGCAAAAGATTTGCCTTTTGTGAGACTGAATGGCAAGCAGCTGGACAGATTTGGGTGAAAGAATTACTAGACCGTTGTGTCATCGTGGTGACGTCAAAGGATTTCATTCACGATTTCATTTTAGCCTGCATCCATGGAATGGACTCAGTTGATGTAGACATCCTGATCACTCAACTATCTCTCTCCTGTTGATAGATCAGCTGTTGAGAAGGCTCTCCAGGGCACAATGGATAATGATGAAGAAGACCTGCTTGACCGCTTTACAAGGATGGGTTCCCACTTTCTACCACCTAAGAACAACATGCAGCCTGCCATTGAAACAATGGCTCACAAGGCCATAATCCAAGAGCCAAAGTATGTAATGGATTGCTTCTCCACACACATGGCATGTCTGCATCTGAAACTGTCAGATAAGGAAAGTGTGTTGTCACTGTATGAGACAAAGAAGGCCACAGGCAAAAGAGTAGTGCAGGTGGCAAGTGCCATGATGGTCTCTCTTAGATGCATGTACAAGTTCACAGCCTGATATGGGCCTGTTGCTGGAGGCTATTGCACAGTTCATATACATTGTTAAAATCTCCCAATTCTTTTAATCTTTGGGCTGAAGGAAGGACAATACTCGGTGTATAAATGCTCAATCAACAATACTTTATTTCCATATAATTCAACACTTAAGAGCATAAGAACCATCATGATGGGGAGACCTGCCTGCAGAGGGTCACAGCAAGTCTCAAAATGGTGACGGGTTACTCAGCCTTTTATAGCCTCTAGTAGCCCCCACCTAGTCGTAAAAGCCTAAACATTCACATTCTTTCTCTCACACGGCGCCTAAGTTATGACCTCGGCTCCCTGTCTTTCTGCTCTCTGTAAAGGTGGGGGTATGGAATGTGGTCTGTCTCTTCTGCTATCAGAACAAGGTCTTCTGCACACAACATTCTCTTCATGATTCAGCAGTATGAAATGTCAAGAAACCATGTAACACATTCAACAGTGTCGAGTAATACAGGTCAATCCAATAGATCTAATGATTTTCACACTCTTTTAAGTCAGAAGTATAATGCAAACTAAAACTACATACTGATCACACACTCTATATTAAGGGGTATAATATGATCTACAGCAGTATCATAATTCAACTACTTTGATTACAGATATAAGGTAACATATGATAACAGAATAATCTCACAATTCCCCCTTTTGATCTCTTTTTTAAGAGATCACTTATAACATACACTCCAGCGTTACAAGGTCCAGTTCTTCTTGGTCCTGAGGCCCTCTGTCCCCCTTTAACGGGTGGACCATATGTGGGATGACCTCTGTGTTTACGCAGTTCAGATGCAAGAAAAATTAGGTTTACAACAATAACAGCAGTTACAGATGACACTCCCATCACTCCCCAATTCTCCCACAGCTTTATTTTGGTGCTACAGTTTCCCACTCCCATTTTTGGTGCCACCTTATACCTTTCAAATGTACTCAGACTAGAACCTCTGTCTAAGGAGCTTTTATCCTTTATTTTTATTGCTGCAGCTACCAGTATCTTCCAGTTGGGTGATTCTCAGCTTCTTTCTCCGACCTCCGGGGTTAGACCACCCTTTAGTCGTTGCACAGATCAGGGGATTATTCTGCCCCGATTTCAAACAAAGATCTGTGTATTCTGGGGTCACAGCTGTGTCCCCCTTTTTACCAAGATCCTCTCGAACCTCGTTGGTCTGGTGTTCCTAGATTTTCGCCAACCCCTTCATGGTTATTGCTGTGTTTATGGGATCCATCTTCTCGAGGAGCCCAAACGCCATGACACTTGACCCCAGTTGCTGTCTCGGTAGTCCCTACATCTGTCTCTGCTGTGAAGGGTCCTCGTATCTCCGTAACCTCGTCTGGTGTCTGTTCCTTTCGCTGTAAGAGACAGAAAACCAAAACACCTCTCTCCCCAGCCTTGATAATCTAATGTTGTTATCCATTGTTCCTCTAGTGATTCAAAGTTGGTTTAGAATCTCATGTTCAGGTCTCTCTGACCCAGGGACTCATTCTAATCATAATTTATGTGTGTGTAAGCGTGTTGACATTTAGCCCTCTGCACTCAAAGTCAATACCTACAATTTATCAGTCCGGACAGTCACGCCGAACGAAGCTTATGACCTTCAAAAGACTGAGTGTCAACTCATTATGAGCACATTTGCAATGTGTGTATGTTTAGTAAAAGAAATCAAAAATTAATGAACCATTTCTAAGTCTAACACATTATAAGCTTAAATTTTACCATACCTAACTTATTAACCACACAAATTAAGTCATAAACTGTTCATAAAACCATTGTTTGATGTTAAAACTCAACTTCCCCCTTTTTGACACACTCCCATGTGTCAATTCATCGGAGCTAGAAAATTAAAGGAAAAGGTTAGTGACCTTATATCTCAGAAAGTATCGGAAATTCTCCTCTCCAGTATTGTTGCTCCAGCCTTGTCATCCTGTGTTAGGGAATGAAATCAATTTCATTATCATGTTAGATCTGTTGAACTCCGGGCTCCGCCCAGAGCCTGCATCCGCAGAACTACCTAGAAACAAAACCTGTGTCTTAATATAAACTTCACATTTGTAACTCCGTTTTTTTGTTTTTTCCCACTGTCTTTCCCTCACTTTTTCAATCTGTTAATTAGAGTGCTTAAACATTAATTAGACTATGTCCACAACAAATCAATACAGCTGTAAATATGGCCAATTATCAATCTACTACCAATCGATAACATAATGATTTTTATTTTTTTACTTTATGCATGCTTTAGTCAACCACTTACCCAGAGGATCTTCAATTCCAGAAAATTCCTTCTCCTCATTTAATAAAGTCTGTCATCCTCCCATGGCCTGGTAACTGGTCCATCCAGAGCTGTATCATTTTGAAATATACATACAACAAGCCAAACCATACCTTGGTCACACCAACCCTTTTTCACCTTGAGGATGTCCAACGCCATCCCAGTCTGGACTGTCAAAGGTGACTTTAACGTCGACTGTTCTGACAATCCTGTGCATTCCCTGGTCAGATTAGCCAACCTATGCACACTAGTGTAAACATAGTCAACATGGTCAACATTTTGCTGAGTGTTGTTTCAAAGTATTATAGATTCAAACCTCCATCCTTATGTGGTTTGCCAAATTATGTTTAACCCTAACTCCTTTCTCTCTCTAAGGTTTTGAGAATTTTATGTTTCATGTCAAATTTTAAGAATTTTACCATAAGTGAATTTTATGGTGTTATCACCCCCATCGGGGCTTACCTGTCCCACTTTTGGTGATATTCCTCCCTTGAATATTCGCAATTTCCCTCCTTTGGTGGAGAAAAACTGTTGGTGTGGTCAAGCGGGCGCTATAGGAAACAAAAACTCAGGACAGAACAGTTGTCAATCATGTGCTTCATACAAAATTGGAATATATTTTTGATTTCATATTGATCCTCTGAGTGTAATGGTACATTTGAATTTTTAATTTATCAAAACTAAGCACAAGAGGTTTTTTCTTTCATTACTTTGCTCTTGTTCTTGTGCATTACCACATCCTATCACATGCCCCTGTCGGTTGCATTCTGCTTTCTAAATTATTGACTATTATTTGAAGAACCTAAATCACGTGGACCAGTCTTTGTTATTACATATCTCTATTTTTAATGTGACAAGTCTACCATTCCCCTGTTATTCATAGATATAGTTAAAGTTTTGGCTTTTTTCCTCTATAAAAGTTACAGTGGCCTGCTATGGTTAATAGTAACATATTCCAGTCGTGAGTGAAATCAAACGTTTTCTCCATTGTAGCATTTAACATTCCCAACAATATAATGTGATACCCACAGCTAATAAAACACAATTTTCTTAATACAAACATCAGTAACTCAAAATTAGCAACCAAAGGGTTAAGTCTGCAGTTCCACACTCTCATGTGAAGCTACAGTCTCCCCCTCTGCTCTCTCTTATCCTCCTGCTCCTGTAAAAACAAAACAGAGCGTACCATCCACCCTTCTCTTGCCGGCTGGGTGAATTGTTTGTCAGCATTTACTAATCCTAAAGTTGGTGCAGTCATTGTCTCAGTATCAAGTCAGTCAAAACTTTTAGTCCGTCCATCACAGTCCAGTCACATGCATTCATTCACACCCATTCATACCAGATGTTGCTGATAATGGAGTCTCACGCGCAACCTATTCGAGCATCCATCACCAGCAAGATGACGTCATCATTTTAAAGGAAAACAATTCCTTGTTTTTTGGACTGGATTGACTTGCTGCAATCCTTTTAGACTCAGGACTTCTCACGTGATCAGTGTCCCATATAAGTGAATTTCTCCCAAGCCAATTACAATCATGGAGAAGCACACTTTGCAACTGTTTACAGTAATAATATTTTATAGCGCTTTAAATCTCAATCTTTCAGGCCTGGTTTAAATCATGAACTCACAAAATATCACCACCGGTGGATCACACCTCTCAGATGTTTTTCCTCAGTGCACTGTAACAAAAACGAAAACAGATGTAACCAACAAAATACTAATAAAATAACACAAACTAGGGCCCGTTGCAGACATGTCCAAACATAAAATCACCCCTGTCTTGCTTAGAGAAAGAACACAAGCCAAAGCTCACTGATAAAATCAAGCTAGCGCTAAGCAAAACCAAAAAATCAACCAGAAATTCACAGGAACGTTTTGCTTCCTGCCGGGACAATATTGTGTAGGAATGAGAACCTCAGGTGCCTAACACCTTTGTTCCTCCTTGAATTAAATCTCAATCACAGAAAATGCGGTACTCCGACCTAAAACTTACACTATTAATTCATCATTTTCACTCTGTGCCTCTGTTCCTCACCAGGGCTGTGTGAAGCACAGCAAAGAATTCAGTCAAGGCCTTGAGCCATAAACAGACATCACGCACAGACATTGTTTTCATAACCGAACTGTTTTAGACCTTATTCCTTAAATCTACATAAATGCCCTTTGGGTGACATAAAACACATTCTAAATAATCAATGATAATCAATGGCTCCTCATAAAAATTATGTATTGGGATATTTGTGTGCAGCATTTTGCATATCAGCATAAGCATTTGTTAGCAAAGCATTCTTCATTGCATCAGTGTGTATGTGTGTGTGTGCGCATCACTCTTTATTGCACAAGCGTGTGCATGTGTATGTGTGTGGATCACTTCTCAGTGAATTGAATCAGCATTTTTGATGTGTGTGTGTGTGTGTGTGTGTGTGTTCATCACTTTCCTGTTCTGGTGTCTTGGGTAAACCACGGCCTGAAGCATGCCCTGGGGTCCTGCCCTCCTCCTTTTCAGTCTGTTTGCGACCATTGCTGCTGCTGCTCAAAGTTCAGTCCGTCCTGGTTCTGACCCCAATTGGGGCAGTCCTTTCTCCAATGTCCATGCTCACTGTAGGTGAAAGCTGCATCTTCCTCTGTGTTTTTGTCCATTCTGAGGTGCCTTTTGACCTCACTTGCTCCTCCTGTCTCGGTCACGTCCAGTTTGCTGCCCTTCCTCTGTGTTTTTGTCCATTCTGAGGTGCCTTTTGACCTCACTTGCTCCTCCTGTCTCGGTCACGTCCAGTTTGCTGCCGTGTTGGTCCTTCACTGTCCTGCACAGTGTGAATGCAGAGTTATCAAGGTCAGCATTCTTTTGCTCGGCCTTACTTTTCATTCGGGCTTGGCAGGCGTCTCGTCACAGCTCTGTCAGCTGATGCAGTCTGGGAATTTTCCCCCGTGTAGTGAAACGGGCCTTAGGTTTTAGTGCTCTCAGTCTCTGCTGCATGAGATCGCCTTCCTGCAGCACTGTTGACATTTTCAGGTTGTTGTTGTGGGTCCAGCTGTTGCAGCATTTGGTCAGGGTCACGTAGAGGGGAGAGCAGGAGTCCAGGTCAGCCTCGGCTTTCAGGGCCGGCAAAGCAGCCTGTAATTAAACATAAAGAGAAAAAAACCCCAAAACAAAACAAAACAAAACAAAAACAAACAGAAGTGTACGAACAGGAAAATGATGTTGTGTTGGCTGTGTTACAACGAGAGGGGAGAAACACCAGGCCAGGCCCTGTGTCAGCCTTCTCTCCCCCCCCTTTTTTTTCTTTTTTTTTTTTTTTTTCCTCTTCCTCACGATATAATCAACTCATAACCCACCAAGTTGACAGGACAACATGCACATGTTCAAATTCTTAAGATCATGTTTAAACTCACAAAAGAGAATTTTCTTTCCATCAGTCATCACTTGTGTTGTTCAATCATCAGAAAACATCTCACAATTTGACTCTTAACCACTAAATTTGTTATTTCATCACTAGTTGGTCATACCAGTCTCTTTATTTTCTTTTTCTTTGAAGCTAAATTGTTCTCCTGCAACCCAGAGAGTTTATTTGTTAGTAATGGATAAACTTCATCATTTAACAACAGAAGTATGTTAATTTTTGCTGCTTTAACCTTGCTGGAAAATCTTCACATGTTCATGAGTGTAAGCTGTTTTTTCATTGCATGTGTGTGCATTTGTAGGCAGGTTAATTTAAACTTTTTCTCAAACTAGGCGTTACCTTAAAAGGAGCCTTTCTCTCACACTTCTCTGCTCGTGTGTGTTTTTGTTTCACCTCTTGTTGTGATGCTCCGGACGCCTTCCCAACCTCCACAAGTCTGTTGACCCCAATTTTGTGTTAAAACTTCTCTTAATTTCTCCTCTAATTCTCTCCCCGCTGCTGTCTGTTTCACAGCTGCTGATTCTTGCTGGGTGTGGTTCCCATTACTTATAATTTTGCTTCGGCCGCTGTGCTTGTGGGGGCAGTTGGTCCAGGTCCGTAGCTTCCTGTATTAACACACTAAGAAATTTATTTAATATCATTTTCATCACTGTTAAACAGATAAGCAGGCAACACGCCCACCTTGACAGCGCAAACTGCACGCCAGTCTCCCAACACATTCCTCTCTCTGCTTCTCAATAATTCTCCACTACACACCTCTTACTCGCTCTCTCTCCTTTTTTTTATTATTTTTTATTACACCACAGAGTAATACACCCAATTATGCCCGTCTATCTCTATGTGGCTCCAAATTCCCTCTTTATTTAATTTCACACTCGTCAGGGGACAGGCACACAACAATTTCAACCACTGAAACGAGGATTTTCAAACTTTTATCTTTTGACTAATATAGAACTCAACCTTAGATGTCAAAGCATTCTCTTGTTCTATTCCAGAATAAATGTGAACCCGTGATTACACAGCCGTTCCAGTGTTATTCTGTTATCGTTTGAGGGCCCTGAGTTCTCAGGTGATAAACCTGGACCTCCAGACGCCGCTGGTCCGTGCGTCGCGTCCAACACACGGTGGGGGAGCCAACCCCAGGACAAACTTAATTTCCACAGGTACACTAGGCGTCAACCTTTGATCTTAAAGCATTCTCTTCGCACTAATGTCCTCCTATTCACACATCAACCGCCACTGTCACTGTGTTCACTCTTCACACACCGAGCGCGCCCCACACAGAGAACTGCACCCAGAGCGCGCTTCACACACACAAAGCAGCACCCAGAGCGCGCCTCACACACACAAAGCAGCACCCAGAGCGCGCCTCACCAGCAGTGAGACCCACAGAGAGCACTTTTCATCAGCGGAAATTTACACAGAAACCTCTGAGCTCAACTGTTAGAACTCTTCCGAAGCACAACCGCACCATATACCAGGTACCCCTTTCACTGCGCTTATGGCCGCCACCACAGGGCAAAATCGCATCATAAACAGAAGTGATGCATACGTCCCCGAGGCTCAAAACCGACACCATAAACCAGCGTGTACTTTACCTTTAATCGGGGTGAAGTAAATATTTTACTTATAATTTTATGACCGCAGCCCTCGAGGCTCAAAACCGACACCATAAACCACCGTCTAACCTCTTTTCAATGTGCTGAAACCAGCAACCCCTCACTACTGCACTTACGGCCGCATCACCAGAACACGGCCGCATCATAAACCAAAACCTACGGACGTGTTTCGCATTACGCGTTGCTGGCGCTCAACCGCACCGTAAGCCAGTATCTGCTTAACCTTAATTTTATACTAATTTCATGGCCGCATCAACGAGGACTCAACTGACACCATAACCCACTTCAAAACCTCTATTCAATGTACTGGACTTATGGCCGCGTCTCCAAAGATTCTAATGTATTATTGCTACAGAAGCCAGTCTTAGACAAAGTTAAATGTGGAAGGTAAAGTGGGCTGCAACTAGACTCAACGTAGTATATTATTAGTTTCTTGGTAGAAGCAATTAAACTGCAACTAGCTCAACGTAGTATATTATTAGTTTCTTGGTAGAAGCAGTTTATCTAACACACTGGAATTCAGCCTCAACTTATGTTGTTAGTATCTCGTGCCAAAAACCAGACACCGACAAATTTAATGGGAAAATACGTGTAACTCAGCGAACAGATTAATTTGGAAAGCCCAATATGCACATTTGGTATTTATAATACAACAGGCTGTGCTTACCTTTCTGTTTAGGCCGGCCCTCTGTTCGCCTCGCCCCACGATCTCACCACAGGCCAAATCTGCCCCTCCTCAGCGCGCCAAAGATCCGGGTCACCAGGCACCAAGTTGTTAAAATCTCCCAATTCTTTTAATCTTTGGGCTGAAGGAAGGACAATACTCGGTGTATAAATGCTCAATCAACAATACTTTATTTCCATATAATTCAACACTTAAGAGCATAAGAACCATCATGATGGGGAGACCTGCCTGCAGAGGGTCACAGCAAGTCTCAAAATGGTGACGGGTTACTCAGCCTTTTATAGCCTCTAGTAGCCCCCACCTAGTCGTAAAAGCCTAAACATTCACATTCTTTCTCTCACACGGCGCCTAAGTTATGACCTCGGCTCCCTGTCTTTCTGCTCTCTGTAAAGGTGGGGGTATGGAATGTGGTCTGTCTCTTCTGCTATCAGAACAAGGTCTTCTGCACACAACATTCTCTTCATGATTCAGCAGTATGAAATGTCAAGAAACCATGTAACACATTCAACAGTGTCGAGTAATACAGGTCAATCCAATAGATCTAATGATTTTCACACTCTTTTAAGTCAGAAGTATAATGCAAACTAAAACTACATACTGATCACACACTCTATATTAAGGGGTATAATATGATCTACAGCAGTATCATAATTCAACTACTTTGATTACATATATAAGGTAACATATGATAACAGAATAATCTCACAACATCTGGATCACATAGTTTGGTCAGTCGAAAAAACACACTCGTTTTTACACAGTTCAACATGTTCTTCAGTGGGGCAAAGGAAGTCTCTTGTCCATAGAGCTCAGGTAATGCATTAGATTAGGCCGATCACTGGGGATATTGATGTTTTTCGATGGCATGATGGAGTGTGTATTCCAAACCTGTGCAGTGTCATCCAGCTGATCCTGTTAAAAAGAATACATAAATTTAACAAATGTGCATACATGCCTGCCTAAAAAAAATAGTAGCCTAAATTATGGTATTTACACAATTTTCATTTCATTTACTCCCTGCTCCTCTCTACCTCTTGTCCCTCTCTTGTCTTTCTTCCTGCAAGCCTCTCGGTTCCCAAAACCTGGCCCTGCTCTCATCTCTCAATATACTTCATCTACTCCTGCTCTATCACTTCCTCCATTCCCTTTATCTCTCACTCACACATGCATGCATCCATACACACAAGAAAACATAATTTATTAACTCACCTGGATAAGTCCCATGCAACCAAAGTGAAGGAGATTTTTGTCCAGAAACCCTCCATCAAAGTACCCATTGTCTCTGATGTCTGCAAATAAGGACAACCAAAACTCCAGACACTGGCTGCGAAGAAAATGCCACCAGTATTCAGTTCTCTGATTGGCGGTACTTGCGCCCTTCAAGTAACTCTCAAGGGTGTCGTTTGGAGCCACGGGCACAAGGAAACACTAAAGGCCTCTAATGTGGCTATTTTCAGTTTCAAGATCACCCCTCATAACTCTAGGGCAGCCCTTTAAACGCTGCACCGCTTCTATGTAATACCCCTCAATCACTTTCGAATTACTATTTGTTGTGTAGACATTGACCCAGATTATTTTTCTTGAGAAACCATCAATACCCCCATTGATAGAGATGCCATATGGCTTCAGTTTATCATACGAGTCCAGGTGCCAGATGAAGTTTGGCCCTTTTGAAAAATAGTTCCTTCACCTGAGACGTCTTCATTTTCTCAGTGCCAGCCCTCAGGAATCCAGCTCCTTCAACACCAAGCCCACATCCTTTTTTGTCACATGTAGTCCATGTTCCCTGCATCTACCGTACATTCACTGGTACCCGAGAAGCTGCGCAGAGTACTGCAATTGGTTGCCAATGAATTCAACCAAGATTGTCAAGTCAGAGTATGCTTTGTGACAAGTGTGTCCCCTTGCACTAAGAACTATCTTCAGATGTCTCTCACTTATATGAAAACTGTGTCTACTGCCAAGCACTGTTTTAATGTCTTTATAATTTAGTCCAAGCTCAAAATAAAAATCTATGAATCTCTCACATGGGTGTGTGGCCTCCATTGCTGTGATTGTTTCTAAGTTTTCAATTTTGACCTGGAGGTGCATGGACTTAAAACTTTTGCGGGATCTCGCAAAAGTACATCTTGTTTTTTTGTTCTCCAATGTCCCTTGCAGGGCTCCGTATCTTTGTGGAAATAAAGAACTGACTGTCTCCTTCAAAACTGAACAGAAAAAAGTTTGACTTATGTTACTTTTCACATGGTCATTGTTGCACAAGTCCTGTGAACAATTTTACAATGGTAAGACCACAGCAGTAATACTTCCTTATTCTTCTAAATTTTTAGTTTTACATTGCAGAACTATTACATTGCATAACATTTTGCACGTGGTAGCCAGTGCTGGCTTTATTGTGTAAGAAAGTCAACTGAGAGTTGAGAAAGACACTACAGTTTTTGGCTGCCATTTGTCAGACCAATTCAGGAGCTTTAGCGTATCCCAGTTGTCATAGGGCAAGAGGCAGGGTACAAAATACTAAATACATTGTAGGCCAAAATCATTTATTATTTTATGTAACCAGTTTTTTATGTTCAACTGGGTTTCTATAGGCCCTATAGAAATGTGGAAATTACTAAATTAAAACCACATACACATAAAAAATGACATAAAACATTTGTGTGTGTGTGTGTGTGTGTGTGTGTGTGTGTGTGTGTGTGTTTGTACCCATTTGAGTTGACCCATACTGACACTGCAGTATTATAATATGATATTAATATTATTGTCATTCAGTGAGAGGGAAAGAACATATTACTAACAAAAAATGGTCATAGAAATTGTGCTATGCAAGTACCTCACAGCTACACATGTCACACTTCGGCAAATATATAGTGCAGTAATTTCTAAATTACAACTTTCTTTTTAAAATCATATTATAAGAGTAAAAGCTGATTTTCAAATTTTTCACTGAGGGTTATGCTCAGTTGTGTGTGCGCGAGTCTGTCTGTGGTGCTTGTTGAATTAACCTACTCTTACTTTATTTGCTATAGTCTTTTTAAATTAATTTTCTGAGTTTGCTAATTCAGTTCGTGACACTGTCACTGGTGCTCTAGTGAGGGACTTCTTATTTCGCCTTTATAGTTTTGGTCTGCAGCAATTTATTAATTTTCATAATCTAAAAGCCATGAGATGCTTGATGTTATTTGTTGTTCTGGTGTTATTCCTCAGGACTGTGTAGCATCTGACCTTTACAAATCTGTTTAATGGAGACGATTTGTCCATTTCTGATGGTGAATGGACTGGTACATGTATTGAAACTTTCTACTCAATTTGAGCATTCACAGTGCTTTCTAGTACTAATCTCTACAAATAAATTAATCACACACATATTCATACATTGTTTTACTTACACTTAAGCAAAATTGTATTTTTTTCACACAATCGTGAAAAGCAGTTTGATTTCGTATGACTATCACATATATATATGGCTTAATTAAGAACCTATCAACATATCAAGTTTCAGTGGTTGCATAGCTGCATAAACCACTGAAATATGCAACTTCCTCTGAATTTAAAAGGAGAATAAACTGAAACCAGTGAGATTTTCACACTTCGCTCATCCTGTGCTGCAGAGCTGAGCTCTCCGAAATAATCCAAATCATGTATGCAATGGAGGCAATATATGCCAATGATGAATGTGTTAAACCTGACAACCCAACACCTTCAACAAATTACACAGGTAAAAAGGAAGTGATAGAGCAAGGAGGTTATAACATTTCTTATTACTACTGAACATTTATTTGGGTTCCTTGTTTTTGTTTTGTTTTTGTTTTTTTGTCTTCTTTTCAGGTCAGAGGAGCTCTAGGAGAAGTTTCTATTTGGGTGTTATTCTCTCCCTGAGCCTGCTCACTGTTTTATTGCTGGTTGGACTTATCACACTTAGTTTCTTCTGTGAGTTGGATTTTTCATGGATAGTTGTTCTACTGATCATCAGTCACCATGTGAATGATTAAGAGCTATTTTTTAATGCAATTTAATGTATGTAATTTCTAATTAAATTTGGAATGCAATGTGGAATTTTCGATTGTTCCATTTCAAGATCCTCTTGAAATCATCTTGAAGACAACAAGATCACAGCAACAATAACTTGTACAAGCATAAAATTGGTTTACATAATTAATATGTTTCATAAATTACAGTCAGAATTTTAAAATTTTTTTATTTAGATCTTTTGTGCCTCAATCAATGAAAGCATCAATATTATTTCCTTTTATTTCAGACCACAATTCAGCTGAACATGTGTCGGCAGAGGCTGAGAAGAGAGACTTTCTGAATAAAAACATCTCTGCACTCAGTAACCAACTTTCTTCCATGACTGAGGAGCTTAAAACGAGTGAGTCCTTGTGTGAGCTATTGTGTCTCTAAAAGGTTTTTCTTGGAAATGTAGTGATTCATTTTCCAAACAAATGATGTAATCATTTTCTTCTGACTTAAAACATTTTTAAAATCAAATTTCAGTCATTAGGAAAATATCATATGAACCATTATCTGTATCACTGCTTGTCACTATAAAGCTGCAGTGCAGCAGTGTACCTTATGCTTATCACAAATCTGACTGGTACTAAAATAATTTAAGGGCTATATTTCATCGACACATATGTGAAACTTTTTTTCAGTCATTATGCAATGTACTGTTTACAAGGTTTGGGGAAACCTGCAGTCAGCTGAGACTCATTCATTTCAATGGGACAAATTAAAGGAAAAAAGTGTAATATTTTAAAAAGTATAATAGTAATAAACACCGAAAGTCATAGCCGGCATTAGCAGAAAGAGCAGAACAGTTTAGAGTTTGAACGGAGAAAATTGGAACTCAATAGTGTGGAAGCCCTTGAGGGCATCCACACAATTAACCTAACCCCAGTAATACCACCATGAACCACACTGCCGAACTGCATCACAAAAACAAGTACAAAAATGCTGAAATCGATTCCTTTAAAGAAATTGTAAGTTACATTTATAAATTAATGAATCTACAACAAATAGACCTCAATATAGGTAGTTACAGTCATTCCATCTTAAAACAGACTTTTTCTTTTTTAGAACATTCTGCTTGACCATCACACATTTACATACAAATTTCATGGTTCAAAGTTTGAAAGTATCTAATGGGTGCTGTGATAATTTAGCATTATTTAAATATATCCAAGACATTTCAAGATATATATCTTTTGAAAAATGGTTCATTAATTTATTTTTAATTCTTTTTTTTTTCTTTTACACATTGAAATCTGTGGCAATGTTTGAACGTTAATATCTCAAAAACTAAACGACTGGTTCTTATATAGCACTTTTCTACTCTGCTTGAGCAGTCAAAGCGCTTTATACAACATGCCTCATTCACCTAGTCGAACATTCATACAAGCACTTTTCTTTGCAGGAGTGCTGGACTTTTTTCATATTTTAACTAGCCAAGATTTTTTTGATGTATTACAGATTCTAATTTATTTTGATGGTAAGAAAGGTCAGTGAAAATTTCAGTCTTTTATCTCTAAAATGTTTTTAGATGTTCAAACATTGCCTCAGATATCAATGTGTGAACAAAAGGCCTGAAAGTGGGTTAACAGACACATCTATGCATTGTCTTCCACTTATCCAATTCAGGGTCTTGGGAGGCTTGGCGCCTATCCCAGCTGCCGTGGAGTGAGAGGCAGGGTACAGTCTGGGCAGGTCACCAGTCTGTCACAGTGCTAATACAACAGTTCTAACCACCATGCAGTCATAATATTTGTTGTCAGTCTCATCAGCAACATGGTCATTTCAACCAAGACAATAATAGTTTAGTATCAGAAATGAATGTGATCACAACACTGCCATATTTGGCAAATGAAAAAAGAACATCATTGCCAAACTGGATCTGGGCCCAACTTTCACCAACAAAGTGATTACACAAACAATTAGTCTAGAGTGTTTTCATCTTCTTATTTTTTGACCCAGTCCACTCTGTTTTACTTTCCCAGCAGGAAATGTGTCCCTCGGACTTTGCTGTTCTTGTTGGTGTGATTGATAAAAGCAAAACTATTGAAGTACTAAAATTGCAATTAATTAAACAGATCAAATGAGCATTGTTATATAGTTCTTTAAATATCATTCACTAAGTTGCTGAACTGGTACTTGTTGGTAATTTCTTCCAGAAAAAACATGTCCTGTAGCATGGAGCAGCTTCAACCATAGCTGCTATCTCCTCTCTGAAAGATCTGGTTCCTGGGATGCAGCCAGAAAGGACTGCAGAGACAGAGGAGCAGATCTGGTGGTTATTGACAGCCCTGAAGAACAGGTACAGTGTTTATGTATATGAAGGGCCAGGAGTGACAAAATGAATTAATAAACACACCATTAAATAATTAATTAAATATTTCATTAATTAATTAAAATTTGAATTAATTAAATACATAAATATTAAAGTAATTAATTAAATGCCTATTCATTTTATTTAAAACATTTATTAAATTATTCATTTATTTCAAATTGTATTCAATTAATGACACGTTTGAGTAATTAATTATTGACATATTTAATTAATTATTCATTTTAATTTATTATTTTACATTTCAATTTTCAAGTAATTATTGAGACATTTAATTAATTATTTCATGATGTATTTATTTAATTCATTTTCATACTTAATTAATTAAGCATGAAAATTATTTATTTATAAATAAATAATTATATATTTATATATATATAAATAATTCTCTTTCTTTCTTTCTTTCTCTTTCAAATTGTAATTAATTAATCAATTAATTAAATGCAATTTGAAATAAATAAATAATTTAGTAAATGTTTTAAATGAAATGAATGGGCATTTAATTAATTATTTAAATATGTATTTGATTAATTAATTCAAATTTTTATTAATTAATGAAACATTTAATTACATATTTACTGGTGTCTTTAATTGGTTCATTTTGTTACCTCCTGGCCCCATGTATGGTTGTATTATTATGTTGTAAATGAATATTGAAGTTAAAAACTTCGCTCAGTTTTGAAAAAAAAAGAAGAAACTTTCAGAATTTAATCAGCACATATCTAGACATTAAACCACGTAACAACATTGATAGTTTTGCTTCATTGAGGGGAAAATCCCTATAACCAAAAGACATTTTTCTTTTTCTTTTTTTTAATTTGGTGGTTCTTATAGTTTTACTGTTAAACAATGAACATTTTTCTTAATGTTAACACAATCAGAATAAAGTAAAAAAACAAAAAAAAAAAACTGATGAATATGGTTATTTTACATTATATTTGCTGAATTAAAGTGCATCAGCAAAATCTCTTCAAATCTTTTATGAACCTTTTTATGAAGGAAAAAGGTTTTTATGAAAAAAAACAAACAAACAGCCTGTTGATAGTGGGTCCAATCAGGAGCTGCAGGTCAAAGCCAACCCAAAACAGCTCACCCAAGGAGGGACCTGCTGAGACTCTTAAAGGCACAGTACACACATATGAAAAACAATACAGACATACTGACACACACTGATCCTGTATACGGCCAGGGCCGTAACACCACTGAGAGAATATATTAGCATCTTGATCACCTTGTGTTGACAGCATCAACAAGTTTTTGTTGACAATGATTTATTGATTGTTGGAAAAAATAAACATGACAAATGAATTAAGGGTTTGAGTGATTTACAGCATGCTGCAGGTTAACTAGTGATTTACTGTATGAGTTGTTGTTTGATGTGGAGCAGTGTAAATACGAACAACTACCACTGTATTACTTTACTGCTGAACAAATCCTTTAAACCAGAGTAATCTAAGGCAAGTTCTGAAGTTGTGAAGCCAGGTCACTGCTGTCCCATTAATCAGCTGTATAGTATTACAAAGCTTTTATGACTTAAAAAACACATAACAAGGATCAGGAAAAGAAGTGTGCATCAGAACCTCTGATGGCCAAACTTTTACTTTGGCCAAAATACAGACATTTAAACCTTTGAACAAAAAGTTGCTCAGTCTGCATCAAACACGTGTAACTGTCCATACCATAACTGGATGCGAGAGCTTCAAAACGTGCCCTAGAATTACACATTTTTTAAAATGTTTTTCAGTATTAAAGTGAAGCCAGTGATAAATCAGTACATTCACTGGTGCACAGTACATCCCATTTAGCACAATTAGAATCATTTGAATCAGCTAACAAATTGTGGTATGATTTAGCTACAGTGAATCAGCTTCAGTTGTAGTGTACAATTTAAAGACTAAACAATTGTATAGAGTTGGAAGAATATTTTAATGCAGAACATTTGTACATTTTTCTGTAATAAAAATTTATTTTTTACTGAATAAAAAACTGATCAAACTAAAATTTAAATAATTTAAAGAAAATTATACAACAAATATTTGTGCAGTGACAACAGACAGCAAATAGATGTGTGCTAGTCCAAGGCCCAAGACCAGAGTGATGGATCTACAACAGACATGACTAAAGTAAATCTGCTGGTTAGCTGCACAGATACAGTATAATCACAAAGCATAAAAACTTGTGCTGTCAAAATGAACGCGTTAATTGTTGAGATTAACGTGAAACATTTAACGCGTTAAAAAATTTAACGCTAATTTCCTGTAATCTAAGACCTTTAAACTCATGAACAGCTCTGGAGGAAGGGGCAACATTGCGCTATGCTGGCGTTTGGCCTGACAGAAATGATTAGAAGAAGAAGAAGTGATACCATGCTACTATAGCTAACACATGCAAGCATGGACGAGGATGGACTTTCGGGTGGAAAGTTTCTTTTTAAGAAGTTGCCTGACGGCTTGTTGGACAAAACGAGAGTAAAGAGCACAATTTGCAAAGGTGAATTCAAGTACCACAGAAGCAGTTGATCACTGGCGTATCACCTGAGAGCAAAACACCCAACTGAATCCGCCTCTACGGGACCTCGCCAGTCTAGGCTTCAGGAGTATGGTGCTCGTGGATGAATAACAAAACATATGAGAGAAAAATTAACCAATTCCTAAACTGCCGACCAGTTAGCATAGTAGAAGATGACGGACTGAGAGAAGTCATTCGCGCTGCATCAGGAGATGTGTGTCACAATCCGCCCTCGAGAGGAACCATTGTGTTGAGACCCCTTGCTTTGTATGAGGACCAGAGGGCTCAGGAGTCCAGTAAGCTTGTACAAGTAAGGAACGTTGGTCTCACCGGAGACCACTGGACTTCGGTGAACAACGATAATTACTTGGGGGTCACGGCGCATTTTATTGATAACAACTTGACTTTACAATTGTTTGCACTAACAGTGAGTAAAACTGAAGAGAGACACTATACAGGCGTGTGCTGACCATTTTCTGAGTGTTGCAAACAAATGGAAAATCAGGGACAAACTAACCACGCATGGCACCGACAGTGCTCGTAACATGGTTGCAGCCGCCAGGCTACTTCCATTTGAACACATGCCCTGCATGGCCCAAATTCTGCAAAGAACTGTCACAGTTTCTCTTAATGACAGCACATTTGAAAGGGCTCTGGCCAAATGTTGCAAGATTGTCGGATATTTTAAGCATAGTCTAGCAAATGGTCAGGAATTAAAGGCACAGCAAGCTGCACATGGACCTCAAACAGAACCGCTTGTTCAGGACGTTCCAACAAGATGGAACTCCACCCTAGAGATGATCAAGCGGATCCAGAGAAACAAATCTGTGCTGACCACCGTCCTGGCTCAGCAAAACTACAAGGTTACCATGTTGACTGACCAGGAGCTTCACAGACTGCAAAAGCTGGAGGAACTACTTGAACCTTGCAGGTAAATCATTTTGTTTCTCGTGATTGTATGTCTACCTTTGTGTTCTGTGTTCTAGCTTTGTCTTCAAGTATGTTCTCCCCCTCCACTTCTCTGTATATTTTCATATGTGTTATTTATGTTTGTCTCTGTGTGATTAATAGAAAAATACAGACTTGATCTTCCTATAGCAGATATGTGACCGAACTGCTGGGGGAAGAGCAGTATGTCTCCTCCTTCATGGTGTTGTCAGCCTTGTGTCATTTGTTCAGGATTATGGAGCCCTCAGATGATGACCCAGTCTACGTTTTGAGGTTTAAAAAGGTTTTTACCACAGACATAGCTCAGTGGAGGGATGGCAGCAATCTCACATGGCTGAAGATCGCTACTGCCCTTGATCCCAGGTTTAAAGACCTTAAGTGCCTTTCCAAAGACGAAAGAAGAGAGGTGTGGGCTTCAGTACATGACCTTCTGATGGCAGAGACGCGTGCACACCAACCATCTGCTCAGACAACAGAGGAACCATCACCAAAGAAGAGCAAGATGTCCATCTGCTTGCTGGGTTCTTCTGATTCAGATACAGAGGAAGATGCTATAGACCGCTGTCTGAATCTGTACAAAGCAGAGCCCAAAATTGACGTAGGAGAGTGTCCACTACAGTGGTGGTTAAAGAGAGAAGGAGCACATGCCAGGCTGGCACCTATTGCACGCAAGTACCTGTCAACCCCTGCAACCACAGTGCCTTGTGTCACGTTCTAAGCCTAGGCGTGCATTGAATGCAACAAGAAATTGGCCCCACTCATACACCACCCAAGAAAGAACACAAACAGTAGTACCTTGTAAAGTGCTACACAGCCATTTATTTGCTTCAGCAGTGAGCAATGCCAAAAATAACAAACAAAACTCCCTAAAGGTCCCCATGCTTTCCTACACAAATGAAAACCAACCAAAAGACAATTCACTTACCTAACTTTCTAACGAAAAACAGGAGCAAACTTAAGCAACAAAAATGGCTTCTCTCGCCTACTAGGCTGCTGCAGTGAACAATATATACAAGGTGAAAAAAAATACACAATTGCTACTTTACAAATCTATTTATAGCTATTTACAAGATTAAGGTTCTAATGCCAGACACACACACACACACACACACACACACACACACACACACACACACACACAAGGTTATACTTGGTTATACTTGCAAATCAATGGGCAAAGACACTCTACGAAACAACGAATCAAAAGCACAGGCTCTTTGTTGGATGGTGGAGGCTCAGGGAGAGGGGGGACCAAGTGCCTCTCATCTGGTGGTTAAATACTGGAGGTGATCAACCAATTATCCAATCCGAGGACAGGAAGAGACTCCACCCAACTACTCAGCAGGCACGCCCAGGTGTCTACCCCCTAAGAAAGAAAAGGGGAAAAACCCACAGCCATCCTCTGGTGGGAGGAATCACACATAAAACAAACACTGACAACATTGGATCATAACACTTGTGAGAGCTTATTCTCACACTCAGGTCACAGAAAATTGTGAGATTGATTAGTTAATCTTTTTTTAATCTATTGGAACCACTAATAAAAACTTAAAACACCTAGCATGCAGCAGCTTCAAGGATGGTGCATTATGTAGCTACAAGACCCTTTAGATTTACACAAAATGATAGCAACAGTGATAACTGTTATAATTATTTTTTTAAATCATAAAAGCTATGTTGTACACCAGATTAAGCGGACAGTTTAAAGGATTTGTTCAGCACTAAAGTAATCCAGTGATAGTTATCTGTATTTCCACAGCTACAAAGGAAAAGAATAACTGTTGATAATTATTTGGCAAACAATTTTTCAAATTGTAAAGAAATAGCAGTGTATGCAAAGCAGACAATCTTTTTATGTGATGGCTTCTTTTTGCACGTTCTAGCATGTGGCTTGTTGAAATTAGGAGCGAGGAATATAACTGCGCCTGTGAAATGAAATTATTTTCTATGATTATGTTTTTTCTCAGGTGCAACTTATGACATAAAATAATTCCATAGTTTATAGATAAAATATGCAGATAAAATTGTGGTTTAAAAGTAAAATGTTTTCTCTTCATATTAAACAGACCCTTCTCTCTATGATCACCATAAAAAACGCTTGGATTGGTTTAAATGACAAAGAACAGGAGGGAACATGGAAATGGGTAGATGGGACTCCACTGACTCTGACGTAAGTCTTCACTTTGGTTCAGTTCATTACTTTACTAGTTCATTCATTACTTTTAAATTTCCAAAAGATTTCCAAAATTTCTTTCCACACTGAGCCAAGGCAGTAGTTATTATATCAGTTGAGATGTTTGTGCAGTCTGGGCTTGTGTGTTTCTCTGTATACTTTGTGTAGTAAAAGTAAAATGAAATATATATTATCTCCAGTTTTATCTGTAATTTGGTGATCTTAATGTACAGTGTATTTATAAAAACTCAAAGTTGGTGACGGAAAATCAGTCTGACAAAACTCCTCACACAAACACCAAAGGCTCATTTTTCCCTCAATCATAATAAAATAATGTTGTTGTCACTGACCTGCTAGGTACTGGATAACAACACAACCTGATAATGGTGGAAAACAGGACTGTGTTTATGTCCGAAAGGATGAGAGAAGGTCTTGGGATGATGGTTGGTGTTTGACAGATAATCGTCAATGGATCTGCGAAAAAACACCAAACCCAAGTAAAGTTTCTTTAAGATGATTTATTCATAAATGTTTTGAAGTTTTATCTCTGATTATAATTCTAGATATTAATTGTCCTCTGTTTTATTTTATAATATCATGTGTTTTGTTGTAGCTAACATAAAAAGCTAACATAACCACATATATTTAGCATGGCTAAATATAAGTGGTTATGTTTGGGGTTTCTGATTGTTTTTTATGCTAGTGTTGAATGTTTTCATTGTTGTATTTGTTAAATGTTTTTATTAGTAGATTGTAAGGTTTGTTGTGTTATATTATGATTATGATTATTAATCTTACTAGTGAGTCTTAAGTGAATCAAATGTGCTTAGATCTTTGTGATCAAGTCTTTGGAGGACTTTAATTAATTAAACAGAAATCAAATAAGCACTGTTATACAGTTCAGAAAAAAAACATTCAATAACTCAAATACTACTTGTTTGTAATTTCTTCCAGAAAATACATGTCCTGTAGGATGGAGAAGCTTCAACCATAGCTGCTATCTCCTCTCTAAAAGCTTTGGTTCCTGGGATGCAGCCAGAAGGGACTGCAGAGACAGAGGAGCAGATCTGCTGGTTATTAACAGCCCTGAAGAACAGGTATAGTGTTTATGTATGTGTGTGTTATTGAGATGTAAATAAATTTTGCAATTCAAGCTCCCATTTTTAATGTAAATAACTTTTTCTCATTTTGAAAAACAACTAAATGTTTCTATTAATCTTTTCAACATTTAATCAACACATATGTAGACCTTAAACACTGAAACAACTATAATTCTGTCACATTGTGAGACAGACACTTTTTGGACAGATTAGATTTCTGTGATTCGATATAGAATTTAATGAAACGCTTTTCATTTTTGCTGAATTTTAATTTCAAAGTATACATTTTTTGTAGTGTTAACACAAAATAAAGTAAAAACAATCATGAGCGTTTTAAAACATGTTTAATGTTCTAGAGCAGGGGTCGGCAACCTTTCTGATGATGAGTGCCATCTAAAATTTCCTCAGAAGTCAATGTGCCATATAATTGCATTAGCAATAAATTTAATAACGCTCTATATGAACAGTTACACACTATATAGGACAACTTTATAGAATTATATTTGTTCGCAGATGTTGGCAGCTATCAGCGAATAGTTATCAGCTATTTTGAAACAAAAAAAAGACACTTTTTATCAATAACAAGAACAGCAAATGAACTGTACAACAGAAAATGCAAATGCTATTTATGGTCTCCTCACAACAATGATAAGAAAAATAAACTGGGCCAATATGGTATGTTTGTTAATACAGACACACATGTTAATGTGATCTCTGGTCTCCCACTCAGAGACACAGGTCTCCGAGTGTCCAGCATTCAGACGGCTACCTGAGGATACTCTTCGTTTGAGAGAAAATCTGCTCACACAGATATGTAGAGCCAAATACTGTCAATAGGGCCTCTGCAATGTTCTTAAGACAGTTAAACTTGTCAGGTAGTGATGTCCAGCAGGTGAAAATGCAAGCTCCATGAACACGCACAGCTGTGGATTCCAGCTGCATTCGTAGTTTTGCAAACTTTGACCCCCACAGACTCGAGCTTTTCAGTTCAATGAGCTGCATTTCGATGTCGCATTAACTGGCATTAACTCAGCCAGTTAATGCAAGACAAACCCAGCTGCTCATTAAATCTTTCTGGTTTGATCAGAAAATAAAACATTGGTCCATACACCTGAACATCCCGAAAACTACGTCTACGGATGTATCCGAGTCTACAGATGTATCCGTGTATTTCCGTGGTGTTGATGCTGCGCTGAGTGGACAGCTGCTGAAGCATTTGAAGTGTCGAAATGTGGAAATTTCAAAATTGCTTGAAAAAACTGCCAGCTAGCAACGTCCCCCTTACCGGTAGGCTAAGTGATTTTTAGCCAATTACAAGTTGAATCTGGTAGTTGGGTTTGTTAGCTAAGAAGCGGCACAACTAATGTGTCTATGCGAGCTAATTTGCGATGTGCACCGCTGGCATTTATTTTTTAATCCACGTTCTCAGATTAATTCACTGGGTGTCGTGCCCAGGGCTGGACTGGGACAAAAAATCGGCCCGGGCATTTTGACTAGAGACCGGCCCACCAGGTATTACAGGAAAAGCCATAAAGCCTTTGAATGAAAGCAAACACTGTTGTGACAATGATTACACTTTCTTGTTGGTATATATATGATTTCTATACATTTTACGTCAGATAAAAACTTTGGTTGTAAGATTCAGATAATTATTTATCAAAAACTGGACATTTTACATGAGAATAAGAAAGAAAAGTATTTCTTTGTGCCCCCCGTTCCCTGTTAATGCCCTGCCTGGCCCCCTGGCAAAACTTTCCTAGACCCGCCCCTGCACAGTTACCAGCTGTCAGCTATTTAGAAAAGGATCCTGGTGTTATTTGTCTCTCAGAAACAGTTCATAACTTCCCTTCAACTCATTCATGTCACCTAAAAGGTAAACCTGTTTCTCTATCACCTGTTCAGCTCTGATGATTCAGTAAGGACATCTCCTGGTTTCATCTTCATGTTTCCCTCTCACCAGATATACAAACCCATATCATGACCGGCAGCTTTTACAGCTGTGGCTCCAGCAAACATCAGCTGATACTAGAAATTAATATTAAATAAATTCTAACAACAGCTGATCGAGCTCAAACATGCTGCAGTTGTTTAGCGCAACATCCGCTGGTTTCCTCTTTCTGGCGCAAAGTGGGCGATAAACAAACAAGAGAGAAAAGCCGATCAGCTGATCATTGATCAATTTCATGATTGAAGTAGCAACAGGAGAGACAGGGGAGAGAATGAGAGAAGAAGAGGCAGCTGCAGCGTAAAGACGCAGAATAACTCCCTAATAATATCCCCCTAAGTGGGGGCGATTGTGGAGTTAGCACCCACCCAGCTGTATAGAAACTCCGTCATGCTAGCTAGTACGCAGTACGAGTTATTGTAACTGACGGTAAAAAGTCAGCACAACGTGGCAATGACTTATTGATTGTTGAAAAAAATATGACAAAAAGAATTAACGATTTGAATGAGTGAGTGTTTTGCTGTGTGAGCTGTCATTAAATGTATCTTCAGTGTTGCACGAAATGCGTTAAAGAAAATTCGAAGTTTTAATTAGTGCTGGCTTTGAATTTTTAAAAGAGACTTTTAGATACAATAAACTGCATAGACTAAAACGGTGTTTTAAAGTAAAATAAAAAGGGTTTCCTTCATATTAAACAGAACTTCCTGTCTACAATCACCACAGAAGGAGTTTGGATTGGTTTGAATGACAAAGAACAGGAGGGAACATGGAAATGGGTAGATGGGACTCCAGTGACTCTGACGTAAGTCTTCACTTTGGTTCAGTTTATTTCTTAACATAGGAAATTTGTTAAACCCAATGGTGGTTGTTAAACACAATGGTGAGCTTACATGTCAGTGGGTGGATCCCAGCTGCACAACCAAAAGTTTAAAGATGTGTGCTAATAACTTGTTTTGGCCACAGGGGGTCAGAAGAAGTTCTGAACTGGTGTGCTTTGCCATCTGCAGAATTTATGCAAGCGTGTTTAAAAACCATCATGTCCTGAAAAGACAAACCCAAAACTATGTTTTTCTCATCCCCATTGTTATTTGAAATTTGGTGATTATAATGTACAGTGTGTTTATACTCAGCAAAATTAATTACAGCTTCTCTGACCCCCCCCCCCCCCCACACACACACACACAAGCAACACACATCTTGATTTCAAGATCATTTTTGTTGCTGACTTGCTAGGTACTGGGCAAGTGATCAGCCTGATAATGGTGGAGAAGAGGACTGTGCTCATGTCAGAAGTGATGAAAAAAAATCTTGGAATGATCTTTCGTGTTCATCTTCTTTTCAATGGATCTGTGAAAAAGTTGCAGAAAACAACTGATTTCAGAGAGATGACCTATTCATAAATGTTTTGCAGTTTTATCTTTGACTGCAATAAGTATAATTCTATATTTCAATTTTAGCCAAAAATGACTAGGTGTTTAGTCTCTAGGTGTGTTTTTTTGTTGTTGTTTTTTCTAATATATATGTTTACTTTTATAATATACCATATTTTCCGCACTATAGGGCGCACTTAAAATCCTTTAATTTTCTCAAAAATCAACAGTGCACCTTATAATCTGGTGCGCCTTATGTATGAATTCTGGTTGTGTTTACTGACCTCAAACCAATTTTATGTTGTACACGGCGCTCAAACATCTGTTAAAAAATGCTTTAGTATGACTTTGGTAAGCTATGAAGCAGCACCGCTTGATGGATTGTCGGAGCATTATGGCTACCGTAGTCAGGAGCCTCGCAGAGTAATCTGGGTCCAAAAACTCTGTCTGCTTCAGGTCCCAAAGTCAAACAAACACTGCAGCATCACTGAGAGTTAAAAACAAATTTTTTTATCTTTAATAAAATGATCAGCATTGCTGCTTTACCAGGTTAACAATTGAGTTTAACATCCAGGCATCCATGAAAACAGAAGTTATTAAATTTAACAGAGTTAGAAGTTAGCAGGAAGTTAGCTCGCTAGTTTCCACCTAAACATGATATAGCATGTTCTGACAGAGATTTCTGAAACATTCAAACGTACAGCTCTGCTATCACATCCAACATAAATGAAGGCAGAAAACTAAACAGCAGTGACGTTTGCAGGGTTACTGAAGTTGGGCTAGCTGGTATATTCTACGTGATCGCTAGCGACACAGCTATGTTAGCATAATATAAACAGCGAAGCTGGAGGATGAACGCTAACTTTTTTCCACTCTATAAAAGTTAACGTGAGGGTTACCGATGGTTAGGGACAAATGCAATCGCATGGCAGGATGGTGTAAACGGACCAAACTTCAGTCAGGAGAACAACTGAGATAATCCATCCACAATACGAGGTTAGTCATTAATATACTGCAACAACATGGGAATAGAGCAGCTTTGAGTTAGCATTTTTATTCCTTTTTCTTGTGATATTATTTTTATTATCATATTATTATTGTTATTAAGTGTTTCTGTCTTTATTTGATCTGCTAGTAAGTGTCAGTTTGTGATCCTTTCTTCTGTTTCAAGGCTTTTGTCTAGTGTTATTTCCTGCAGTGTTTCTCAGTTCCTCCCTTATTCGTAATTTTTCGTAATTGAGTGTTTATATTCATGTCTGTATTAATTATTTTACTTATTTACTGTTTTACTTTGAAACAAATGTCTGTTTCTGACCTGTATTAATTTTAATTCCTGCATCTGTTTTCACCTGATTTGAAAATTGTTTTCATCTGTTATTAATTTCACAGGTGTCTCATTTCTCTCCTGTTTGTCACTCCCCGATCAGTCATCGATAAATAAATAGTCTTCTCTCCCTCTTAGTCCTCATCAGTTTGTTCACATCCTTTTCGTATCACTATTCTTTGACCTTAGAGGACAAAATTGTGTGGTAAAGGAAAGGTGTGAATTAGGGCTGGGTATCGTCACTGATTTCTAGAATCGATTCGATTCGATTTGAATCGGGGAAATTTTTCCTCAGACAGTCAGAAATATTATAATTCTGATCATGTATCAGTACATATCTATATTGTTATATCTATAAAAAGAAAGCTGACACTTGCGAGACTTTATCAAAGGTGTAAGCATCACAGCAGATGCCTTTGTGTCAAAGAAACAGAGCATAAAACACAAAAAAACATGAAGGAGATTTTCCTGGCCTGGGATTTTATAGCAGATGACCTTAAAAATATTCTGCAGAAGGTCAAAAACAAAAAAAACCCTCCCTTTTAACAGGAAGAAACCTCCGGCAGAACCAGGCTCAGGGAGGGGCGGGGCCATCTGCTGCGACCGGTTGGGGTGAGAGAAGGAAAACAGGATAAAGACATGCTGTGGAAGAGAGACAGAGATTAATAACACGTATGATTCAATGCAGAGAGGTCTATTGACACATAGTGAGTGAGAAAGGTGACTGGAAAGGAAAAACTCAATGCATCATGGGAATCCCCCGGCAGCCTACGTCTATTGCAGCCTAACTAAGGGAGGATTCAGGGTCACCTGGTCCAGCCCTAACTATATGCTTTAGCAAAAAGGAAAGTTTTAAGCCTAATCTTAAAAGTAGAGATAGTGTCTGTCTCCCAAATCCAAACTGAAGGCTCTCCCTCCCATTCTACTTTTAAATACTCTAGGAACAACAAGTAAGCCTGCAGTGCGAGAGCGAAGTGCTCTAATAGGGTGATATGGTACTACAAGGTCATTAAGATAAGATGGGGCCTGATTATTTAAGACTTTGTATGTGAGGAGCAGGATTTTGAGAAAACCACATCTCACTGCTTCTGATCCGTTGGCGGGTCTGCACTTTGTATTTATGTCTTTGTGCAGAATTGGTGTACCTGCTCTCATTTACTGTTTTAGCTGTTTGGTGGTTGTTGAAATTTTGTTTCAACCTGAGATTCTCGCTTTTCAGGCAAAATAAATTTATATTTAAAAATCAATTCATGATTTTAATGAATCGATATTACGTTATTCAAGCTAGAATCGATTTTAATCGATAAATCGATAATCAAAACCTACCCCTAGTGTGAAGGACAATTTAATAAAAAACTAAGGAAAAGAGAAGTGTGGAGGTCAGAGCCTTTAACCGTGTCATGTCTGCCATACTGAAACTCCAATTTCCAGAAGACAGACTACACAATGTCCATCTTACTCAAACCAACTTCTTCTTATGGAGCACCAGAGAAAAGGCTGACGAGTTATTTAGGATTTTAATGACCAAAATAAAATTCCCTCCAGTCATCGTCAACCAAAAAAACTAGAAGTAACAATTAATTTGTGATAATCCTAAAGGATGGCAGCACAACAGCAGACATAGTAATGCAAACTGAGCTACTGTAAACCTTAAATACACTTTGATCTCTTAATATAGCTCATAATATTGACTTTGAGAGCTTATAAGACCGTATGTTCTCCACATGAGGCAAAACATAGTGATGGTAATTTATTTGTTTAAAACTAATGTAGTACGTTACTTAATTCCTCCCAGGAGAAAGCAATTTGTTACACTATTTGTTAGATTACTTGTGTTTCTCTGTAAAATGGCCAGAAACACATCATCTCATAAATACCATTTAACGATATAAACTTGGATTTTCCGGCCAAATAATTTCTTAGTCGACTAAACAAGGAAAAAAAAATTAGACCAACCAACTAGTCTACAACTAAGAATGTCATGGTGCTGGGCGTGTGACCCGGAGTTTTGAGTTTTTGGAATGTTTAGGAGTTTTCTAGTTTGTTATTCTTATATTATAGTTCTGTATTTTGTATTGTTGTCACTCAGGCATCGTTATAATGTTAAGGTTAAGTTTGTGTTCCAGGTTTTGGTTTTCAGGGTTCTCAGGGTTCATACACTTTGTTCTGGGTCAAATTCAAGGACTTTTAAAGCACTTTCAAGGTTCATTTTCAAGCTGTGACACACACACACACACACACACACACACACACACACACACACACAAAACAGGAAAACTGCAGCAAACAGTCCCCAAAATACACAGTAAGGCCAAATTAATAAGTCTTGTCATCAGATATTGATACTTCTTTCCTATATGACACAAAAAATAGGAGACAGATTTTTTTTAAAGTTCATTCCCAATAAAACTAACTGTAAGATGTTTAACTACATTGCTGTGTGTATTATTGTTGGAGTCCTAAATTATCATCTTTAAAGTGTAGGTGCTCATGATAAACAGATTTTGAATGAAAGCCGGGGAACTTCGGTAGCACAAAAAAAGTGGCTATTCTTCGTGCCCAAATGGATCAGTCCCTCACATTACCATTATTTCCCTCTAAGGTGTTACCAAAGGCACCAAGTTAATACTTGAAAAAGCTGCAGCAGTGCACAAAAATATAAACAATATTCTATTTTCTTTGTGACAACTTTGCTTTTACCCTTTAATCAGAAAGCCTTAAGTTGGTTAGTTATGTATCAGGCTAATGTTTAAAGCTTTCACTTATGTCAAGTAACTCACATTACTGCTACGTAATGTTAGCTAAGTTCACAGCACATTCCATAAATTACCATGCCGTAAGTAACTGCTATAATAGTGCTGCCTTATTGAATCACACTCAGTGCATTTCAATCATTTATCCTGCAAGTTTGCTAGCTAGCACATACTCAAAAATTATTTACTAGGACTTACACAAACTCCCCCATTGTGAAAAGGTGCAAAGCCTTCTTGCAGCCTTTTCAGGTGGACTTGGTCCTTGTGTTGTCCATGATTTGTATTTGTCATTTTCCAGCAAACACTCATTAAAACATCAACCTCCGTTGGGGGGGTGCCACACATTGAAACAGTCTGACATGCAAAGGAGCAAGGCAGCCTAGGCAGAGAAATTTTGCTTTTAGACTTTGCGACTGATTTTTTTTCTCTATCTAATAAGAAAACTATTCAATCAGATAGTTATTTGTGGTGACTGAAATATAGTTACAGTTTCAAGGAGTTTTTAGCACCACATCCGAAATTCGCGCTCTTTTCAAACCTTGAAAGGACAATATTAAAATCCAAGCATTTTCAAGGATTTCAAGCACCTGTACGAACCCTGCATTCTTCTATGATCTGTATTTGTATTTTCTGGTCTTAGTTTTGTTGTCCAGTCTTGGGTTACTGTTATCATGCCTCCACTATGTTCCACGTCACATGTTTAGTTTGTCTTGTTTTCATGTGTGTTTCTCTCTGGTTCCCGTGTCAACCTGACATGTTTGAGTCCCAGTGTGGGTTACTTCCTGTTTTAATTTGGTGACTCCTGCTTCGTGTGTGTCATGTTCAGTTCTGCTTCCTTTGCCTCTTTAGCCTGAATTAGTGTCAGCTGTGTTCCCACCTGTGGACCGTTTCCTCTTTACCGCTTGTGTGTATGTCAATGTCAATTTTATTTCTATATCACATTTAAAAGCAACAAAGCTGACCAAAATTCTTTACAAGTTAGTTAATGAACAAGAGAAAACAGTAGAAAATAGTAACAGTAAAATAAGACATGAGATGAAGTAAATACAATATTCTTTCTCAAACTGAACTCAAATTATGCTCTATGCTGTAATTTAGATCTCGGCTGTACTAAGAGCATCTGGTTAGATAATCTCAGTGGTTTTTTGTGGTTATACTGTATATGTTGAGGAATTTGCTTAAATAGCTAGCCTCATACCATTTAAAATTTTGAAAGTAAGTCAAAAAATCTTAAAATCAATATAAAAACGGACAGCCAGTATAAATTTGCTAAAACTGGAGTGATGTGATCATAACTTCTAACACCTGTTAAAAGATATGTGTCATTTTGCACTGCAAACAATGGAAAGATGAGTGTTCAAGGCTGTTGGGTTTTTATGAGAGAAGACAAATATGCTCAAATTCTACGTTTTCACAACAGTTTTCAATGGTTAGAATTTCAGATTTGTTTACATAGTGCCACGGACCTCCATCTCTCTGGCTGAGAAACAAAGGCCTGCCGCACATAAGCAGTAAACAATTTTATTGCATGTGGTAAAAACAGAATGTTAACATGATTGGCCAACAGTTGGAGGAAAGACTTTAGGCCCCATGTCCGGCTCACGTTTCATCTTCTGCACCTCTGCATCTCTTTGGACATCTCCCTATAAGGAAATGTTGCGTCTGACATCACCATGGCAGCCATCTCTTTTCCTGTAGAGTTCGAGGGAAAAAGAGCTTTTCCTAACAACTGATTTATAGTGTTGTTTTGGTCTAATGGAGCCAAAGTCTACTCTACGCACCACTGTGATATTTTCCGGTTGTGGAATGTGTGGTAACAAGACCAAAATAGAATGAATTTCAGTAGTCCAATTTAGAGGTGAATATGTTTTTTTCCATGACAGAAGAGCTAACTCCTCATGCCAGCACTCTGCAGTCTATTCACACCTACAGGCTGGTGGTCACTCTTTCAATGATGAGGATGTACACATCCTGTACAGGGAGGAACGCTGGTTTGAGCGGGGAGTCACGTAACTACCTGTCATTTATGCTAAAGGAATGTAACATCATCGCAACACCAGTCTACTACAAGCACATCACACCACAAACATAACTGTGCTTTTCACTGAACACAATTGGAAAGCCTATCACCCATCAGCATGTCCACAGCGGAAAAGATATCTCCGTGTTACAGTCTCCTTCACTTACATTTAGTCTTCGTTTTTTCTCACTTCTAATATGAAGTAACCCAGTGAGTAAGAATACTTGAGGAAAAAAAGATCTGCAACTGGGAGACATCCTTTATCTGTTGTTTTTGTTGTTGTTGTTTTTGGGGGGGTTTTTTGCCATTGCACAAATCAACTTATTGTTCCTGCAGACATGCTGCTTATGGGATTCCTGATTTTGTGCCAAAAGGTGATTGCCTGTCAGAAACGAACTGCTGTCTGTGGGAGTATGCGCAGCTATAGCAGCCACAACATGCAAATAACCACAAATTAGTGTCCCTGTTATAATAAAGAGTGAAGTATATATTTATGGAATTTAAAGGGTTGCTGGCAGTATATAGCACATTCTCAAATGACAATATAGGCAACACAGTATTATAATTATTGACAGCTTTAGTATCAGAATCAGAATACCTTAATAATCCCTTCCCTTGCCAATAGCTTGGCAATTGTTTTGTGGTTTGTCATTTTCTGTAGCATCCTCTTTTTTCGCTTTTTGAAGCCACAGAGATCTTTCGATTAGCTGTGTAAATTGATAATTAAACAGTAATGGATCTCACTCTGTATGTGCATATTTTGTCATACAAAACCACCTGAACCTTTCCTACAGATTTTTCAAAAAAATAAAATTTGTGTTTAAAGGCCAGGAGCTCTGAGTTTTGATGAGTTTTTAACAGTGAGTACTTTTTACCCTGTAACTGTTATGCTTGCACTATAGTCTTTATTTGACACAAAGTTTTAATTGGACTTTAATTAAATGTTGCGCACTTCAGGAACAAAGGTAGTGTACCATAATTACGTGTCTTGTGTATCACATTTGTCCTAAAACATGTAGAGTTCATATTTATAATTCCCAAGTGACCATTGTCACCACCATTACCGGAGATGACGTGAGTTGTAATTGGGTGAATGTCATAGGCATTCAACCTACTGAGTTACTGTTTCTTCATTCTTTGCTTTGTAACTATTACCACAATTTTTCTTCTTCACCCCTCTTAAGCAGACAGTTCAGCTTCTTCTGCACGTCGGTTTAACTAGCTGGGATGAGCGCCAGTTTAGCTCATGCAAGATGAGCAGGCACCCTGACAGCAGGCGGCGCCAGTTCAACTCCTACCCATGACCGTTCAGCTTTTTCACCGCTTTTCAGCAGATAGTTCCGCTTTTTCAGCTGTTTTCGGAAGACGATTTCCGCAACACGCCATTTACCCGGCATTTTCACAGGAAATGCAAAATTTTCTAGCTTCTTTTAGATGTACTTATTTATTTATTTATTTTTTAGAAAGAAAATAATTTTGCAACAAACAACAAAACGCAATTTTAAAGATTACTTCATGTTTAGGGGTGTTGGTTATTGAGCTGTCCTACAAATACAAAAGTCAGCAACATTATGAACCACTGCTCCTGTGATAAAGTGTTCTCCTGCAAGTAAATAGTGAAAGGCTGTTTTATTTGTTTTGTTTAACTGTAGGTCCAAAATCATCTCACAAAAATGTACTTCTTGTGTAAAATTTTATGATAATAAGAGTACTGTTTGGCTCCAATATGAGGCTAAGATGAAAGGTGTTGTTGATGTCTTACACATTTCATTTTTGTTTTTTTTAAAGAAATTTCTATGAGCTTTACATGAATAAAAATAATTAAGCAAACTTGTCTTTTAGTTTTATTTTTGGGTTTTTTTTTTGGTTTTTTGCTTTCCTTCCTGTCACGACTGAGCAGCTGGGGTGTTGTGGTGTATAACAAAAAGTGAGCTGTTTATTAAGGCTGGTAGCAAAAACAAAAAAACAAGGCAAGGCGAACTGGGAGAAAGTTAAACTAAACATGAAAACTATGACATGAACATGACCTGGACAGGAGCATGAGGAAAACCTGAGACCTGAAGAGACGAGACTCAAAGAACATATGGCGAGACAAACAGACTATTAACCCAACTACAGCCATACTAATACACACAAATGTGACACAAGAATTTAACAATATTACCCATGTATCATAAGAAATCAAAAAATAGAAAATACATTAAAAAATGCTGCCCCCTGGCACTTTCAGGTGAGTCAGTGTGTAGCATGCCGGGCCAGCGGGGTCATAATTAAAAAGACAAACATTTTAGGTGTATTGTTATTTTACTTTTCTCTTTTTACATGTCAACAAAAAAAAAATTGAAAATAACTGAATTATACAAGACTAAATTGCTCACATGTAATCAGTAATGTTTTCTGTCTTTAAAAGGTAACACAGCCATTTGGGTTGACTTTGAATGGAATCCAGGACATATGTGTACTGAATGACTATTTAACTAAATGGCCCCAAGCATATCCTTTAAACTCAAAGAGCACTGATGAAGTAACCCAGTGTATTCTTAAGTTATTCTATCAGTTTAAAGCATCCAAGCAGATTCTTATTGAACAAGGGAAGGCGTTTGTGAATGAAGTAGCAGCTACAACATGCAAAAGATAAATCCATAATTTAGAGTATAGATTATTCAGCTATAATTGAACTCATTGACCAGTGCAGTTTAATCTTATTTTACCTGTATCATTACATTTTCTTAATGCAGATCAAAAAGAAAGTTAGCAAAATTCTTAATATTGAAAGAGGTCTCTGTGCCCCATACCCCCTGCAGACAAATGGGTTGTTTGAGAGGAAGAATGGTACCATACAGAGTGATCATGTAATTTACACGTATTTATATTTGTAAATAAATTTTCTTTCATATCGTAATGAATTCTTTGCTATTTTATTTTGCAGACCACTGTCTAAGTTGGTTAATGACAGACCACATGAATGGGACAGTTAGATGCTGTCATTTCATTGCCGTCATGCCGTCATTTTGGCCTGAGAACAAAGCACCATGTGACTACAGAGTATTTGCCTTGTTTTTAATGTTTGGTAGAGGCGAGATATCACACTCAAATTCCTGCTGAATACTTGGTTTAAGGTTTAAGTTCTTTTTAAAACCTTTGTTTGTTAAAAATAAATAACTTTTTAATTTTTGTAACCTTGCAGAAATTATTTTAATGTCTTTGTATAATATCACATAATCATCATTTTATAGGTGGACAGCAGTGTGGAGGACATTTTGTCTGCTGAGTAGGATACAGATGTAATTCTGAAGCTCGACAGCATGTTTCAGACTGCTATGTCAAATAGCAAAACAGCTCAATCAAAACAATCTAAAAAAAACAAAGTCAAACCTATTCTCAATTTTCATGTGGGCATGAAGATTGAGATAAGGTTTTCTTTTGGGTTTTTTTTTATATTGTTTTGATTGAGCGTGGATGCTGAACATGAGGAGGCAGCAGAGGAGAGGAGGCAAGATAGTTCCTAGCTACCTTGGCCCCTACAACATTGCTGTTATCACAGGAAAAAGCGGGGATCTTTTTGACAGCCAAGGTGTGACAACACCCAAAGTTAACATAGATCACTTGATAGTGTTTACAGAGGAACAACCACAAAAACAGAGTTCCACTCAAGTGTCCCATTACTGGATTGGCTTCTGATTCTTCCTCTGAACCATCCATCACTAACATGATGACTGCCTCTGAACCATCCAACACCACCACCTCCACTGCTGGGCCATCCACCACCAAATCTACAACTGAGCCATCCACCACCACATGCACAGCTGGGCCATCCACCACCACTTCTGCATCAACAGACATTAATTTGTCACATTAATGTTGTGTCATAACAGTAAAGCTGATTGTGTATTTTTCTGATGTCAGGTAAATCATTTCTATAGTTTAAAAAAGCTACCACTGACAGCAGGGGTTGCTGTGGAGAAGCAGAGATTGGAGCAATCTGGCTTGTAAGGCAGGGTTAGGAGAGATGTGTTCACATGTGGATGCCATACTCTATGCCATTTTTGCTTAAATAAATGCTGATTACTGCATCTGATAACACAGCAAATGTCTGGTATTTTGGTTAAACTCGATATTCTGGGGGCTTTCTACCGAGGAGTGACATCAGGTTCTCTGATTTCTTGAAAACAGGACAAAAAGAGAACTGATTCCACTTATAGCTCATCACGCCAAAAGAGGATCCATAATCATCAGCGATGAGTGGCAGGTTTATCCCCGCGAGGTTACAGGCATTACACTGTTAACCAGCATTTGTTGATGCTCAAATAGGAGCTCGTACCAAACATTTAAACAGGGCCTGGAATGTCTGGCGGCTCAGAAGGAACCACACAGAGGAATTACTGGTGGACCACCTTGCAGTGACTGATTGGAATGAATGACTTGCAGAAGTCCATCGTAAAGAGCCCCTAGGCCGCCTCATTCATGATTTCAGATAATTGTATAGATCAGGGTTGGGGGAACTCCAGGTCTCAAGGGCCAGTGTCCTGCAGGTTTTAGATGTGTCCTTGATCCAACGCAGTTGATTTCAATGGATAAATGACCTCCTCAACATGTCTCGAAGTTCTCCAGAGACCTGGTAATGAACTAATCATTTGATTCAGGTGAGTTGACCCAGGGTGATATCTAAAACCTGCAGGACACTGGCCCTTGAGGCCCGGAGTTCCCCACTTCTGGTATAGATAAATCCATTAGTTCTGGTGTTGGGGTTTCAACTGCATTTCCAAAATACTATAGCAAATACTATTTCCCAGAAATCTTTAGCGTCAGTTGTTAAATGTATAACATACATTTCTCTGCTTATATATCCATGTTATATGTCCATGATAAAACAGCATCTACAGTAAAATGCTATTTTATGCTATTTTTTGTCATTCCTAAATATAAACTGTTTTTGTAATTCAGTTTCTTGCTAGCCACATTCCTGTTAAATGCTCAACTAATGTAAGAGGATAAAAAATGGTTTCATGCTGCTTGTGCTGCCTCTCTTTTATAAATGTGTGATTCTGTTTCAGACATCCTTCTGTTATCTTTAGATGCAGTTTAAGAAATTCTTATAGCAAAAATGATTTTAACCTATTATGTGAAAAAAACACATAATAAACGATAACAATATTGTTTGTATATGGTAAAAAATTTAGAATAAGGGGATGCAGAAAGATTTGTTAATAACTTGTATATGTATAAATCTAATTTATTACAAGCAAAGAAGCTCTATTAATGATATGTGACACATTTACATGTAAGGAATTATCATCTATAACAGGTAAGGTACAAACACCATAGTGCTCGACAGTCCAGTTACATATTTAATATAATTTGTTTATAAAATTAAAAAAACCCTAATCACTTTTTGCACTTTTGATAGGCTACCTTAAAAATACATCAGCAAGTTATATACTGATCATTTACAAACATTTGTTCATTATTTGTTCATGAAAAATGATCTGTGTATTTATTAAACATTTTCTAATCATATTTTCATGCTTACTTAATGCTTTACCAAAGGTTCATAAATGACAAACCACATTTGTATTTTGTTAATATAACATTTATCATCTACAAATGTATATCTATCTTTTGTAAACACTTAGTTCATCGTCAACAAATAGATTGATACCCTAAATGATTATGCATACAGTAGGATTGGAATGTCATCTATTAATATCTTTAGCATCACAACCTCCTTAACAGTTTGTTGTAACATGTGGTGCTCGTCCAATAGACAGCAACTTCAGCTGGAGGGGATTCATAGACATATTTTCCTAAAAAGAAGAAATATTCACCTGTGCTAACCTGGTTAGAACAAATGGTATGAAGCTCATTTTATTTTGAATACCTTCCATTTTTGTTGTTTAAATTTCAGAATGTTTGCCTTGATGTACTTCAGACTGTGAGCTGCAAAGACTTTGGACTCCTTTCATGTACTTGTGTGTGCATTCATGGTTTGTTTGTTTTTTTTCCCCAAAATGTACTTAATATGTTTTTATATAATCAAAAGAAGAACCCACATACATTTTTTTTTCAGGGCTGAGAAACAAAATGTTTAAGCTCTGTTAAAAACACAAGAGAGGGATATTACATTTTTATCTACAACATTTTTGCAAAACTGTTTCTCAGCCAAGCATCGTTGATAAAGATCTATGAACATTTTAGAGTTACTTCTCATTTTCTAGTTTATACCACAAGTTTATGTTACTGTAACATCTGTTACTGATGACCCATACACTTCCTTTTTGCATCTTACATTAAAAAAATCTGTGAACATGTTAGCAATTTGTTTTAAAAGCTGTTAAGTGTTCTCATATCTCGTTTATCCTCATTAGTAACTCATATCAGCAGAGACAGTCTGAATATGTTTATTTGGTTTTGTTTGCCAGCACACTATTTAGTTCACTGTCTTCCAAAAAACATATTTCTACTTTTTTAGTTGATAGCTGTTCCTCAGAAAACCTTAATTTGTGCTGACATATGACGGGAAATCAGGCAGGTTTACAGACAGCTTATCTGTTTATTTGTGTGAGCAAACCCACTTGGGCCTGCATGGATACATGTGGTTTTATCCACATACAGCCTTACACTTTATCCACACAATCACATGGCACACAGGAGCCATGTGATTGTCTAAATAGATATTTGCATTAAGAAGCAACTGAAGAGGTGTCCCTAATAAAGTACCTTATGAAGTGGCTTAATTTTACATAGCACTTTACAATGCTGTTTAAAATTGGAATGCAAAGGTGGCTTTTAAAAGTATTTAACCAGTTAAATATTACAAGGACAATAAACTAAATGCTGAACCTGAGAAATGTTAGTAATTTTTGAAAGCCTCTTGTTTTTACTGTACTGCATTGCCTCTCTATCACTGCCCCACTCCTCGGCAGAGCTGACCACAGTCTAGTCCTGCTAACACAACATGAGAGTTGTTAGAAGGTGAGGTTGCTGAGTCACACTGAAATGTACATTTATGAACCAAATACAGTGAATAAGCAAAACAATTTCTTCAAAGAGTTTTTGGTTCCCAGCCATCTGCTGCCTTCTTAACCACACAGTGCTTTTGCCCTTCTTACTCTCAGTAAACTCTGTATTACAAGCTTCAAATTATGATTAAAGTGTTCTGTATATTGTACAGGAGGCTTTTCAACTAAGTGTAAGATTATATGTTGCCTTTAGGCCATTTTTAATTGTAAAAAAAAGATTAAACAATTGTTAAATATTTTATTAGATCCAGGTTATTTTGAAGCCAAAACACTGTATTTGGGCCTTTTGGGGACATTTTTAGTGACATATCCAACAAATGTTGCCCAGTAATCCAAGTAATTCAATTGTCCATTGTGTCAAAGGTGCAATCTACGGCTCTGCTGCAGTGGAGGGGTGGTGCAGTGGGCTTGAGGGGCAGCACCAGGGAGGCTGGCAGGGCAGTTGAAAGGACTTCAGTAATTGTGCTCTCCTTATTTCAGTGATGCCAAACCTGAAGGAGAGAGTGTGCAGGTGGCAATGGCTCCAAAGCTGCTGCAAGCACATGACACCCGGGTCCTTGCTGTTCACAGTGGTGTTAAATGATAAACCGCAAGATATCTGATACACAGCTCGTGCAGCCAGTACACAGCCTGGCTCAGATGGTGGCGGAGCTGGCAGCCATGCACCTGGAGCAGGTGGT
Organism: Oreochromis niloticus; assembly: GCF_001858045.2. Lineage (NCBI taxonomy): Eukaryota > Metazoa > Chordata > Actinopteri > Cichliformes > Cichlidae > Oreochromis > Oreochromis niloticus. The sequence continues at coordinate 24,699,274 of NC_031987.2, read as the reverse complement.
GATGCAGTTCAAGCACCTAGAGGCGCTACAGGATCAGGCCAACCAGCAGATGCAAGATTCAGAAAACCTGGACACTCTGTCTGGTGCTTCTTTTCTGCCATCGTCTTTCTCCTTGCCCTGCGGTGGTCCTGCACAGGATGACCGGGGATCGCATGGACATCGGGGCAGGACTGTTGGAGGAGCCGGCGACCGGGACACCTCCTCTGAGAGTGTCCGCTAATTGAGGTGGGTCAGGTGTTCCACGTTGCTGGGGCTTCCCCCGTCCAGGAAGATACATATAGTTTTCCGGTAAGATGTCATAGGGGTATATGCCATGGTGGACTTGAGCTGTACACAGCCCCTGGTCTACCAAACCCTGGTTCAGTCAGGGGCATTGTTGGAGGCAGAGTGGGTGGAGGTTGGGGACATACACAAATATCCCATAGTGCCACTGCAAATAAAATATAAGAGGAAAATGCATAGTGTAAAGGCTACAGTTAGCTCGTGCCTGACACATCCCTTAATTCTGGGGACAGATTGGCCAGGGTTTAATAACTTTTTGGGTCAGTGTGTGGGGATGCGTCCATGACCTTGTAGGACATGTACATGTACATGTAGTGTCTGCGCTGCACTCAGCAGTGATGCAAGGTCATTCGACACTGACTCTGGAGAGGAGGAGATGGCAAGGCCTCCAGTGATTCACTCCATGGGTGATTTCCCATTTGAGCAGTCGCTTGATGAAACTCTATGCTCAGTCTTTGACCAAGTGATGAAAATTTATGGTGCGTCCTGACACAGCACTGAACGACCAGCTTTTTGTATAGATTAAAGATAGGCTTTATTGAATGAGTGGTGACACTCTCACAGAAGAGGAACACACCCAGTTGTGTTCCACTTATTTTACAGGTGGCTTGTTATAACCCCATGATAGAGCATATGGAATATGACAAAACTCTGGAGCAAATAATGGCCAGATTTTATTGGCTGAGCATCTGGGCAGATGTGCGCCAATGGTGCGCATCCTGCCCAGAGTGTCAGCTGGTTAACCAGCCGGCCATTCCAAAAGCACCATTACTGATAATGGAGGTCCCGTTTGAGTGCATTGGTATGGGCCTCATCGGGACATTTTGCCAGAGTGCATGTGAATATCACTTTGTATGAGTTCTGGTGAATTATGCAACACGATATACTGACACTGGTCAAAGACCTTCTCTCTGGGCTGTGGTCCAGATCCCTCTTACGGATGCCCCCTCACACAGCGCTCCCCACCCCCCTAGGGAAGCATCTGTGGACACCACCTTGCGAAATAACACCCTCCCAATCCAAGACCCCAGCAGCCTGGGCTCCCTCCAGGGATGGAGAGCTTGCATGCAAGATGCGGTTACCGCCAGTCTCCCCAGAGGTGACGTGACGCACACAGGCGGTAAGAGAGTCCAGCATTGAAACCAGGGCTCTAGACTAACTTTTTGCTATGGTGGCACTGGTGTGCCTAAAAAAGTTACACCTACAAAAGTTAGGTGCACCCAAATTTTTCAACCGCATCGCTTAACACCCCTGCTTTACATGTTCACTTTTTTTTTAATTGCTGTCCATACAGACAATATTGATTTGTAAATTATTAACTAACAATCTTGTCGATACAAAGTTCTTTATTTGGACCACATTTCTACAAGAAAGATATGTTACCATATTTTTTTTACCATAAGGCGCACCATATTATAAGGTGCATTGAGCGAAACCAAATAGTCAGATAAGTCAAACTTTACTCAACTCATTCCATACCATTGATTCATTAATGTTGAATTCTCTCGCAGCTGCTCTATTCCCATGTTCTACTACGTGACTGATAGAGTTTGAAATCCGCTTCGTAAGCATGTCTCTTAACAGGTGCCATTTTGGAGTCCTTATACACACACAGTACGGTAATACTATGTTGAAGCACGGTACGTATTACCTACAGTAGCCGTAATGCTCCAACAATCTATCAACCGGTACAGCTTCGTAGCTTACCAAAGTTGTACTAAAACATTTTGGCAGATTTTTGAGCGTCGTGTGCAACATAAAATCATTTCACGGTTAGTAAGCACAACCAGAATTTATACATAAGGCGCACTCTTGAAGAAATTAAAGCATTTTAAGTGTTCCTTATAGTCCAAAAAATACAGTACTGAAAAAGTTCTTGTGTTTAAAGTAGAGATGGCACGATACCACTTTTTTATGTCCGATACCGATACCGATATCATAAATTTGAATATCTGCCGATACCGATATGAATCCGATATAGTGTGTTTTTTAATCAATAAAACTGTTTTTTTAATATCTTGCTGCATTTTGTATAAGTTCATACTCAAGTTTAAATAAACAACAACACTAAAGCTATTCTGTTATACCTGCATGTAAAAAATACACTGCACCCAAAATATTTCATAGTTCAGCAACACTGATCAATCTAATAAACTTAAACCTACTCCATCCTCCCTATTCTGGTATTTTAAAGAGTACTTAGCAGAAATATTAAGCAACCTAACTAATAGGGTTGCAAACTCCCAGCAAAAAAAATAGTGAACCACCCTCCACCTCATGATGCTTAATCGACATAATCAACTTTAATTTGATGCAGGGTGAAAAAAAAATGCACAGAAATAAATTATTTTTCAAGAATAATAGATTCAACATCTTTCTTCAACAGAACTGCAGAATTCACAAATGGTACTTTCCCAAAGGAAAAAGTACTATAGCTTACTAGGGTATATTAGACTTAACAGTTACTATATACAGTAATGGACTTCTATACATTTTACGTCAGATTAAAACTTTGGGTGTAAGATTCAGATAATTATTTATTAAAAGCTAGACATTTTAAATGAGAATAAGAAAGAAAAGTATGTCTTTGTGCCCCCTTTTCCCTGTTCATGCCCTATCGGCCCCCCTGGCTAAACTTTGCTAGATCCGCCCCTGCACAGTTACCAGCAGAGGTGTGGACTCGAGTCACATGACTTGGACTCGAGTCAGACTCTCGAGTCATTAATTTTATGACTTTAGACTTGACTTGAAAAAAGGTTGTAAGACTTGTGACTTGACTTGGACTTTTACACCAGTGACTTGGGACTTGAATTGGACTTGAACCTGTTTACTTGAAAAGACTTGATATTTTACCCAAATCTAAAATTTAACATACATATTATATAAAAAGTGCGGACAATTAATTCACTTTATTCATTCATTCATTCTTACCACACTCCGTATGTATGTGAGCGTGGGCTGTAGCACAGCCAATCAAATTAACCAGATTTGAAAAAAACAAGAACAAAAACGCTCGAGCCAAAAATGCTTCCAAGAGTAATTTCTTTCGGGTACATAAACTACGAAGTAGTCAACAAAAAACGAAATGCAATATGCAAAACATGCAAGAAGAGAATCATTTTTTTTTTTTGCTACGATGAGACAGCTGACTTAGCTAACTTCATCTTATTAGCAAATGTTCTTCGGGCTACGTTGATGATACTGTTTGGCTTTAACAGGTATGATATGTTTGTCATGCTATTTTAAATCCAGTCCTGCAAGCGCATCCAAGAATAACATGCAACTTGTTAGCTCAGAATTGTCGGTGAATGGTGAGCAGGGTCCGTTTCAGAAAGTGGGTTCTGTAGCTGTACTCAGTCTCTCTCCGTCTCCTCCCCATCATTAACCCCGTAGATTTAACCCAGTTTAGACTGACAAATATTTATTTTACCATCACATCACAATTCAAAATCACTGTGTTCAATTTGCAATTAGTATATGGTCGTGTTTAACTTTTGCATGTCTGAGCCTGGGAAAAAATTTTTTGGGGGTTAGAAAATCTGGCCCACCTTAGTGTGTAATTGAGTAGTCCTGCTATACATGGCCTTTTTCTTCTGTCATTTATGTCAATACATCAAATAAAATACTTTGATCTTATATTATTAGCTGTTGTTTATTTGCAAAGGTTATTCTCAACAGGGATGCTAGACAAAAACGGCGTTTTCTACAGACAGCCTAGCATACGCTCTCCACTTGCGAGTGAAAAAAGAAAAAGAAAAACACCCCTTCCCTATTGGTGTTAGAGTTTACCATGTCAGCCAATCAAAAAAATGATAAGGCAACATGTGACATTTGGTTGTTTAGGGAGAAGGGGAAGTTTTTAGGAGTGACACCCGCGACGGAAAGCGGGCGAGCGAAAGAAAGAGAGAGAGCGAGTTTTCATATGTGAGACATTAGTGACGTTTAGCGTGTTTGGAGGCTGTAGTTAGTTTGTTGTGTAGTTATTGTTTTGTATTGTGTGTCGGTTAGACTGCTGAATTTCATATTTGATCTAAAAAAGCTGTCAAAGGCAGATTCCAGTGTAAACGCTGTTTCCACATAGAAAACTGGACTGTTGCACCTCCAGTTGTCAGACCTGCAGGGTTTAGGCCTGTGGTGTTCTCCTCTGTCTTATACTGAACACAAACTACATTTTTTGGACTGGCACAAATAATTTGTGTGCCTTCTTATTTGATGCAGCACACCTGATTGTTCTGTAAATAGATTTAAATGGTTATATAAAAAACGCCTGAGGCCTTGGCTGCATTTTTAGGTAAATAGTACCATATAACTTTGTTGTTTGCAAAACTTGTGCATAATTTTTAGAAATGTACAATTTCTATTTGCATTTCAAGTCATGAAAATGATTCGTTAAACATGTAAAAAAATATAACTTTTTTCTACTCGGATTCTGAATTTTTTGTCTGAATTTAGATCAACTGTGCTAATATAGTATACCAAAATGAAAAAAATAACTCAAATTTCAGATATTTGAGGTTGTGCTGTAAATAATGATACCAAACAAGGCAAGAAAAACATATTTTAAAAGTGAAATATAGAAGTAAAATCAAAAGTAGTCAAGAACGGCCAATTATACCCGGGACCCCAGAGGGTTAAAAAAAAAGACTTGAAAGGACTTGAAATTCAAAGTTTCGGACTTCGGACTTGACTTGAAAGTTGTCTGTCTTGACTTGCGACTTGACTCTGACTTGCTTGACTTTACTTGAGACTTGACTTGTGACTTGAGGATAAAGACTTGGGACTTACTTGAGACTTGCAAAACAATGACTTGGTCCCACCTCTGGTTACCAGCCGTCAGCTACTTAGAAAAGGATCCTGGTGTAGAAAGTAATATTAAATAAATTCTAACAACAGCTTATCAAGCTTAAACGTGCTGCTGTTGTTCAGCCACTGGTTTCCTCTTTCTGGTGCAAAGTGGGTCAAAAACAAAGAAGAGAGACGGACTTGCGACAGAAAAGCCGATCAGCTGATCGTTAAGCAGTTTCATGATTGAAGTAGCAGCAGGAAGGTGAGGGAGAGAGAGAGGCAGTCGCTCCATATATCGGTTGTTAAGCTTAACATGGGAATGCTTTACAAACATTCAGAGATGAACTTACACACTTGCTTTACTTCCTCTGGGATAACTTCCTCGGAGATGAAATGCTGGTTTGGTAGCGAGGCTACAAATACACACAGCCGCTCTATCACGTGACACATACTGCTCCGACGTGCTACGGTTATGAGCCGAGTTACGCCGTGTCGCAAGTTTTGTCAGGTGCTTTTTTTGATATTTAATGGATCGGATTACATTTTTTATTTCTCTCTGATATCCGATCCAGTAATTTAGGTCAGTATCGGACCGATACCGATATGTAATATCGGATCGGTCCATCTCTAGTTTAAAGTGCTTCACTGAGCTGAAATTTAAACAAAATTAAAATATCTCAAGATATATCTTAAATAAAAAGAAAGTCAAAATTAAAAGTGCTTCAAAGGCTTCGAACTGAACATCTCAATATCTGAACATCTTACCTTGGACATGGGCATCTGAGGTTCCACCCTTGACTATCTCTGATTGGTTTAGACCACGATATAGCATTATGTGTGTCTGTTGTTGACCACACAGAGACTTTTAGATTTGCAGAGACTTTTTTTTTTTTTATTCAAATCCCTGAACCAAATGATGGACCTAGGATTTTTTTTTTTTTTGGGAATATTGACACATTGGCGGAATGCACAGGTGTTGCCATGCGCTATTGGATTATTGTGGGAATTCTCTACGTCATTTCCCCTTTCTGCGCCTCTGCGCAGAGACACGCTTTCCTCCCTGTCCAGGATGTGTACATCCTCATCACTGAAAGAGTGTCCACTGGCCTGTAGTTGTGAATAGACTGCAGAGTCCTGGCCTGACGAGGTAGCTCTTCTGTGTTGTGCCATCCGCTTGGCCAGAGGTTGTTTGGTTTCCCCGATGTATAAATCCTGGCAATCCTCCTGGCACTTAACAGCGTATATTATGTTACTCTGTTTGTATCAGGGGACCCAATCCTTGGGGTGGATCAATTATTGGTGTAGCCACAGAGACACGGTGTTTAGAAAAAATGCGTCTCAACTGTTCCAATACTCCTGACACATACTGGATGACTACAGGTTTTCGCCTGGGCAGCGGTTGTCCTTCTCTCCTGGATCGGCTGGAGCTTTCTTTTGGTGCCTTCCCAGCTTTGACAAAAGTCCAGCTGGGATAACCACATTTACTCAGGGCCTTCTTGATGTGATGTTCTTCTGCTTCCCTGGCTGCCGTGTCTATGGGGATGGTGTTCGCTCTGTGTTGTAGCGTCCTGATGACACCCAGTTTATGCTCCAGTGGATGATGAGAGTCAAAACTTAAATACTGATCCGTATGTGTACGTTTCCGGTACACATCAGTTTTTAGATGTACCCCATTCCTGATGGAAATCTCACAGTCTAAGAAGGCTAACCTGCCACTTTTCATATCCTCCCTGGTGAATTTGATGTGTCGGTCCACCAAGTTAATGTGATCTGTGAATTGTGGTACATCCTGAAATTTGATTTTCTTTGATTTTGATGGACTTTGATGAGTAGTGTTGATCAATGGTCATGAATTTGCATATTAATGATCAAGGAACTGACCTCCCAGCCCATTTTTCATTCACTGCTGCTAGTTTCAGTCATTGTGCAATGTACTGTTTATAAGGTTGGGGAAACCTGCAGTCAGCTGAGACTGAAGAAGTCACTTGGATGAGTGACGAAACATTTCTCCCACTGAAAATGCTGCATCCAGATGAACAGAATCAACCTTTTGGGATTTACTTACTTGGGTGATTGAGCAAGCATCAAGACATAAGTATGATAGTGTTATATGTAAATTGTCAAGGCAACCATGGTTTAGGAATGTAAAGACAACTAATATTGGACAAATAGCTGTAAGTATATTCAAGACATTGACATTTTTGAGTCTATATAATTCATTTACATTTCTTATGCAATGTGCATGTTTTGTCTTGTCCCCAGGACTATGGACTGAATTTCATTGCAAAAGATTTGCCTTTTGTGAGACTGAATGGCAAGCAGCTGGACAGAGTTGGGTGAAAGAATTACTAGACCATTGTGTCATCGTGGTGAGGCTATCAAAGGATTTCATTCAGGATTTCATTTTAGCCTGCATCCATGGAATGGACTCAGTTGATGTAGACATCCTGATCACTCAACTATCTCTCTCCTGTTGATAGATCAGCTGTTGATAAGGCTCTCCAGGGCACAATGCATAATGATGAAGAAGACCTGCTTGACCGCTTTACAAGGATGGGTTCCCACTTCCTACCACCCTAAGAACAACATGCAGCCTGCCATTAAAACAATGGCTCACAAGGCCATTCTCCAAGAGCCAAAGTATGTAATGGATTGCTTCTTCACACCCATGGCATGTCTGCATCTGAAACTGTCAGATAAGGAAAGTGTGTTGTCACTATATGAGACAAAGAAGGCCACAGGCAAAAGAGTAGTGTAGGTGGTGCCATGATGGTTTCTCTTAGATGCATGTACAAGTTCACAGCCTGATATGGGCCTGTTGCTGGAGGCTATTGCACAGTTCATATACATCTGGATCACATAGTTTGGTCAGTCTAAAAACACACTCATTTTTACGGTGGCCCTGAAGTGCAAACCACAAAAACAAATCACAAAATGCACAACAAATTGAAAAGCGCAACAACAAATTGAAAAGCGCAAAAACAAATTGAAAAGCGCAAAAACAAATTCACTAAACGCAAAAACAAATTGAAAAGCGCAAAAACAAATTCACTAAACGCAAAAACAAATTGAAAAGCGCAACAACAAATTGAAAAGCGCAAAAACAAATTCACTAAACGCAAAAACAAATTGAAAAGCGCAAAAACAAATTCACTAAACGCAAAAACAAATTGAAAAGCGCAAAAACAAATTCACTAAACGCAAAAACAAATTGAAAAACGCAAAACAAATTGAAAAGCGCAAAACAAATTGAAAAGCGCAAAAACAAATTGAAAAGCGCAACAACAAATTGAAAAGCGCAAAAACAAATTCACTAAACGCAAAAACAAATTGAAAAGCGCAAAAACAAATTAAAAAGCGCAACAACAAATTCACTAAACGCAAAAACAAATTGAAAAGCGCAAAAACAAATTGAAAAGCGCAACAACAAATTGAAAAGCGCAAAAACAAAAGAAGAATCACAAAAACAAATTGAGAAGTGTGGAGGTAAGAAATAACGACACGAGAGGTTCCTGTGTCTCACTCCAACTGTTTATTCACACACTGTCTCTCAGAACTTAAGATACAGTAAGCGCCAAAATCTCCACCCAGCTCTTCCCTTCAACTTGGGTGTGAGTGGAGCCATCTGGTGGTCCGCCACACATACCCCCCCTTGAACACACAGTTAGGTCTCTATTCAGTCCAGGACCCTGGGCCTAAGCAAACGACCCGAACGACTGAACCTGGGAGGGAGAGAACAGGCAGAGGAAGGTCCATCCTGTGAACGAGGCTGGTGAAGGCGAGCAGGAAAGGCAGAAGGAGGCTCAAACGTTGGTGGTCCGGGGGTAGTCCTGCGGGGGAAACCAGAGTCTGTCAACCCCATTGAAGGAGGGCGGCCACGGCGAGGGGCCTGGGCCGGCACTACATTACTGTCCGGAAGAACATGTGCAGGCTTAAGTCTGTCAACACACACAGTCTCCCTTCGACCCCCAAAATCCAAAACAAAATGTTTCTGGCCCGGTTCGATAACCCGGAATGGGCCGTCATACAGCGGCCGCAGCGGTGTCTTGTGGGCATCGTGCCTGACAAAAACAAACTTAGCAGTCTCTAAAGTCTTTGGAACAAAAGTGTCAGGCACGCAATGGTGCACAGGACCAGGAACCCGAAGCGAGCGCAAAAGTGGGTTGAGCGATAGCACTGATGGATCGAAGCAGGGGGGAGGGTTCTCCGGCAAGAATTCTCCAGGCACGCGGAGGGGCTGACCAATGTGGAGGTAAGAAATAACGACACGAGAGGTTCCTGTGTCTCACTCCAACTGTTTATTCACACACTGTCTCTCAGAACTTAAGATACAGTAAGCGCCACAGCAAACGCAGCCATCGGCGGAGGTGCAAATCCGGCGGCAGCCGATGCTTCCAGGCCGGAGCTGGCTTCGTCGTCGAGCCTTAGCATGTTCGCTACTGGGGTCACCAATGTGGAGGTAAGAAATAACGACACGAGAGGTTCCTGTGTCTCACTCCAACTGTTTATTCACACACTGTCTCTCAGAACTTAAGATACAGTAAGCGCCAAAATCTCCACCCAGCTCTTCCCTTCAACTTGGGTGTGAGTGGAGCCATCTGGTGGTCCGCCACAGAAGCACAATTACATTAAGAAAACCGGAAAGGGTAGGTACCAGTCGGCAACAGGAGACATCACTGATTGGATGTCCGCGCTGTTCGTCTTTGGAACCGGAAGTTACTCTGCCTGTAGCGCATTTCTTTTGAAAAACGGCGGAATGTTTTGTCCTAGCTATGGGAAAAGTCTGGTTGAGGAGTCACCAAACTTTTGCAGCGGCTGTGGCGAGAGGCTTTATCACGCATCTTGCATCGGAGACACTTCACTCCCATTGAGTAAGTTAATAAGCATAATAAAATGTTTGTTATTTATTGATTTATTAGCCTAGCGTTAGCTGTTTCCAGACCATAGCAGACCAGAGGGCTGTTCCACTAAGCGAGCTCAGAAAATCGAGGCTCATTTGAAAATGCACGCAGCTATCAAAATGACTGCTCAAGACCTTTCTAGTAGTGAAGGTTTGAGGGCAGTTCTAGTGTTAACAAACCTCGCAGCTAGGGTGCCACGGACCAGACTTGTCCACAAGCATATTGCATAATGAATGAGCAGAAAGACTGCAGGTTAGCCTGGTTCCTGGAACCGAATTTGGGGCAATCGAGCCTGGATTTTCAGAGTGAGCCTGGCTTTTGGGATTAGCTTGCTTCGTGGAACAGTCCTCTGAGCATTTCCACAACTGAAACGATAATAAATTAGTTCATTTATTATGTTTGGTTAACTTTAGGAACTAACACTATTATGTGTCTATACATTAAAACTTACTGGTGTAGAATTGTATTGGTCAATAGTATCAGTTACATTGTCATTCCTTGGTAGAAATTTTCTAGTGAGATTATTCAGTGTTGTCCTTATTTGCGTGTTGTGTGGACAATGGAATGTCACATGAATGAATGTCTTTAATGTGTGACATTGTAGTACATTTTTCCTTTGTTTCCCTTTAGCATCACAGACTACCTCAAACTGCCCGACTCCAACCTTCAGCACCTTCTTAGAATACAGAAAAAAGAAAAATGAAGAGAGGCAAAAGTTTTCTGAAGGGAGGAAGGGCTTAAAGAAAAAGGAAAAAAGAAAGGTTCAGGTAGTTTGGCTAGCTCTGTCTGAAAACAAGTTGAGGTTAATTTTCTAATGACATTCTTTTGTTATTCCTTAGGGGAGTTGTGTAAAAAATGTTCAGTGTAGTAAAGCTATCCAGAATAAGAACAATTGTTTATGAGTAATTGTACATTTAGGTTGTCAGGAAGATCCCTCTTTTGCAGTTAATAAATATTCAAGTTTGAATAGATCTGCTTAGAGTCATATTAGTATCTACTTGGCCCATTGTTCATGTCTTTTTCCTTACAGATAAATGTCGGTGATGACCATTAAAAAGGGTGGTTTGAAGCCATACCGTGGAAAAACTATTTTCCTAACAACAGACCCTGACGCTACTGCCATAAGTCTGCTCAATCAAGCTGTTAAAAAAATGAAGGACTTTAACAAAGATCTAAAAGATGGACCTTTCCTTCTTCTGTATCCGGATGGCACTGAGGTCATTACTGTCCCTGGAACACAAAGACCATTTACACTTGAGGCTCATAAGGCTGAAGTTGGCAAGCCTTATCAAAGAATCACTGTTTTCATCTGCTTGAAGAGTGACTTTGAAGATGGTAAGCTGCTAATGTTTGTTTGGATTTTGACACACATTCCCTTAGTTTCAACAAATGCTAATTTTGAAATTGTGAAATGATAACATTACGCATAAAGCACCCAAGTCAATAGCATACCTACATTAAAATGGTGAATGGCCTGTATTTGATATAGCACCTTCTAGGGTTCTACAACCCCCCCAAGACACTTCACAACAAAACCAGTCATTCACCCACACATTCACACACTGCTGGTGATTAGCTACAATGTGGACACAACTGTCCTGGGACTCACTGATTGAAGCAAGGCTGCTGTACACAGATGCCACCTATCCCTCCCACTACCACCACCTGGCATGGAGGGTGAAGTGTCTTGCCCAAGGACACAACGACTGTGACAGACTGAGCAGGGCTCAAACCTTCAACCTTTTGATTACAGGGCGGGCTTTTAACTCCTCTGCCACCATTGCTCCCTAAATTAGCTTGTATATGTTATGTTTCTTCCTGGAAACATGAAATTCAGCCATTTTTGGATCTACTGAGTCATGAGTTTTAAATGCTAACTTTATGCCTTTCGTATTAATCTATTATTGATGATCAAATAAAGTTTCATACATTAGTATGAATTTAGTTAGCTTAGCTTAATTTGTTTTCATGTTTTGTAGTTGGAGAAAACTCAGACTTGTCTGACTCTGACCAAGAGATTGTTATTAAAAGGCCCTCTGAGTTTGATCTTGCTGATACACTGGTAAGTACAATTTAAAATTTTTTATAGAGTTTTCTTGTTGTTTAGCCACCACCATTTGCCTCAGTTCAGTAAAACAGTTAATAGTTATATGTGAAATACATTTTGTGTGTGTGTGTGCGTGCTCGCGTGCGTGTGTTTGTTTGTTTGTTTCAGCCATGGGAACTTCAACATGAAAGCAGTCCTTTACAGAAAGCGGCAGAATATGAGTAAGTGATATTTGAAGAACATGTAATCTTTTACTGTTTTTTGCCTACACTTTGTATTAATGAGATATACACTTTTGTCATTCATTCTGTATATGGTTTTTGGAACATGGACTACATAATACTTGTATTGCTTGTTTGTTAATCAAGATGCTTAAATATTCTCAAAGTGTCAATTAATATTTTCACAGTACACAACAAAAATGCTTTTCTTTGTTCTCTAAGGAAGGGTGCTGGGGATCTTGTGCTTGCTAATGAAGTACAACAGGTAAAAAACTATTTTATTAGTAAAACAGTGCAGCAGACAATCTCCACCGCCTTTACTTTGCAATTAGATAACGATTCACTGTTTGCTGAGCCCCCAGAAGAACCTGTGTTAGTAATTTAAACATTTGAATCCAATTAACCGCCATCTTGTTCTGTACAAGACATCATGCAATCATGAGAGAAGTATATATACCTTTAAAAAAAAAAGTTTCCCTTTTTTTAGAGACACCAATTTGCAGGCACATGGAATTATTGCAAATTTGGCACTGGAACTTGACCACAAGAAGGTCAGCGGGTTCAATATATCAAAGTCAGCTGTATGGGATGGAGCTGTTAGAGGATTTCGACGCAGCACATACTCTGACAACTACGACATGTTCATCAAGTTTAATGATGATGCTGGCAGCTTTGAAGAAGGTTTGGATACAGGTGGCCCGAGGCGTGAATTCCTCACACTTCTTATGGGCAGTCTGTGAAATCGCCCCATCTTTGATGGACCTCCAGAGAGCCGTTATCTTGTATATAATTCAAGAGGTGGATGTTTTCTCCGTAATTATTACAATGGAAATTTTAATAAAAATTGGCGTATTTTTTCATTAGCATATTTAATAGCAATTAACCATGATAATTATGTGCCCTGTATAACAGCTGCCAGGCAAGATGAGTACTTTTTAGCAGGAAAGATGATCGCTGTATCCATTGTGCATGGGGGACCAGCACCACATTTCCTCTCCAAGAACCTGGTCAACCACATCACAGGGAATCAGAGTTTCAGCGCCACTGTAGAAGATGTGCAAGATGAGGAGATCACAAAAATTCTACATCAGGTAGAAAATTACCTAGGCTCAGGGAATGGGTTTACTTAGAAGACACTTGGGGCCAGTTTAAAAGATTTAATCAGGATAAAAGTTATCCGGGTTGGATCATATCTTGAAAGTAGGTTCAAGGTAGATTCTGTAATCTGAAAGGACAGATTTCCAACTCCCAACAACACAAGTGAAATAACAAATTGATTATTTTTTTAATCCAATGTTTGAATGAATCGTAAAAGTAGTGAAAATTATATTTTTGTTTTTCTTACAGTAAACCTTTTTTTTTTTTATAGGTCCTGAAAGCTGAATCAGAGGAGTCTTTGCATAATCTTATTTTGCAAAACA
>NC_031987.2:24355617-24380617 GCF_001858045.2 Oreochromis niloticus | reverse complement strand
ACAAAGACTGTAGTTCCTGTAGTGCAGAGGAAGAAAAAAAGGCTGTGGTCTGCTTTAGTACATGCTCGATGTGGTTTGCTTCAATACCATCACTGGGGAAATAGTTTCAAAATACCAGCATGGCTAAATATCAGAAAACAGTCAGAGAGTACATGTCTTAAGATAATTTTGTGCTATTTTATTTTTATGGTTAATGTTGGTTTATTGCATGAGCGCATGTTTTGCCACCTCTAAGATTAGACCAAACAGGAGCTTTATCTAGAGAGGACTGTTGTGTTAAATTTGAGTCTACAACATTTGAGCAAAGAGTTTTCCAGTTAAGGCAGTGGTGATTTAGAGTTAATGTTATTTACTATACAATAATACAGTTTTTATTTTAGTATGAAAACATGGGTGAAATGTTCTCAGGTGTGCAGCCATGAAACAACACAACAGTTAACATCACCAGGACTGGTTTGCTCTCTATGCATTGCTTAATGTGTGCTTCCTTGTTATTGTGACTGTTTAAAGCATTTAAAGTAATGTTGTCTTCTCTCTTTATTCTTATTTTTCTATTTGGAAACTAAGATTATTTTCTGTTGCTGTGTGTTGAGTGTGTGCAGGGTGTTTCACTGTATTCATGTCTTTTTATAAGGTTTTGATTAACCATAACTTATTTTTTTAATCTACTGTATCGATTATAGTATCGAAAATTTGCTTTTACCACCATAATAAATGCATTGTGCATTATACTTGCTGAATTGAAACAAATAAAATTAACAAAATGATGATGTGCTGCCATTGTTATTTCAACTGTTTTAATCATTTTAAAAAAATCACATTTTCATGTTGTATTTTTCTTAAAATACAGTTTCCACAGCATGTGTTTGACAGACATACGATTGTGATTAATGTGATAAATGAAATGTGATAAGTAAAACAAAGAATGAATTTAAAAGAAAATAAGAAAGTAATTTGAGTTGTACATTGTATTATAAATAATTCAAATATCCACCTATCCAATCATTTTCCACCACTTAGCCGGGTTACTGGGTTTTTCAGCCTGAAAAAGCTTCGTGGGTCCATTCTTCTGTGGGCCCACCACCCACAGAAAGGGGCTGTAGGGTTTCAGTATTTCGTATATAAGTCGGCAGTCAGAGGCGGAGGTCCTGGCACTTCAATGGCCGGCTCACATTGCTCTGCTCAGAGTCCTATCCCTGGGACCCAAAACCAGACAAACAGCAAACAATGAATGGATTTTGCATCATATACTGTATTTAGACATATTTTTCAGTCAGTGCACTCACACCATTTTTCCTAGCAAAAACATGAAGAAAGGGATGACTCAAGACCTTTGCACAAGACTTTTCCTACTCCTACTCAAAACCTAAAGAAAAATTATGGATTTGATTAACTGGCCCCTCAATGCAATTGACACTCTCTTCTCCATGAGGAGCCTGGGTTCGGGAGAGCCCAAGTGTCCTGGAGGGACATTCCTTGCCAGATACACAATGGATGGTTGGCAGAAGTGGCGCAACGTGTGCCTGGCGGGACTGTCAATTGAGGACATCGAAGACATCTACCTATTTGGAACCATGATAACGGGGTTCTTGCTGATCGGAGCTGGGTTAGACCTGGTTTATGGGAAAAATTGAAGAAAGCGGTTACAGCTGTTCAAAACCCCACAAGGCTAGCTGAAGGTCTGGGAAGAGCTGTGAGTACTCAGAATGTTCTTATTGAACGCAATATGACAAAGATCTTGGAGAAGCTCACGGCTCTTCAATGGGAAATTGATACACCTGACGACCAGAGATGGACATTAAGAATAACTGTAAACTTCAGGTGTAGTCTCTTCGTACCGATTCCGATGCTGGCCCCCAGCTGGATTGCGCAGAGATGCCGCAACCTGATGCTGCTGTCTGCATTGGCTTACTCTAACCCTATTTACCCACCCCTGTTGCTTGTCATGTGTTTTCATGGTGTTACGGTGTGAAGATTCAGGTGCTTTTGTGCTGAGGAGTTTTTGTTTTCTGTCTCATACTGATCCCATATCAGGAGCTCAGTCTGAGTAGAGTTCTCTTTTTTACTCCTCCACTGCCCTTTTGTGTTGTACATTTCATTGTTTATCTTTACGCTACCTGTTCTGACCTGTCTCCCCAATGTGATGTTTGTGTAACGTATGTACGGTTGGAAGGGGTCCAATTTGGCTGCAGGCAACTGCAAGTGAAAAATAAAGGCTTCATCATCATCATCATCATGTATCTGTTTAATGTAATCAATCTTTATGATCAACTTGTCTCCTTATATAGTGTAAGGAGTAAATATTTAAACAAGACATTCTTCAGGCGAAATAAAGACACTCAAGACAGTTTAGATGGTAACAACGTGCGCACGCTGGGTGAGCGCTGCTGTCTCAGGCTCACAACCAGCGTATGTGGCAGTTCTTTATTTATAGCGTTTCAGAGTATGTGTGTGTGTGTGAAGTTTATGATCTCAGAGTGTGTGTGTGTGATTCTGAAGAATGGGCCCCTCTTTGTATTTGGGAGTGTATAGATAAGAACGTCCTGCTCTCCCCTTCCTGGGAGTGAAACGGCTCGTAGAGAACCAGGTGCAGAGGAAATATACTGGGTGAATCATATCTGAGAACACTATGCTTTTGTCTTTCATTTAAGCTTCACTTCAGCGAAACAGTAAAATCATAAAATACGATTAAATGGAAAGAATAAATGGGTAAACAACTATTAACACTAAAATTAAAGATAAACTTTCAATAACGTACAAATGGCAGTGGGAATAATACTTGAAACATTTGAAAATCTCTTAACATATAGAAACACCAATACCAACTTAAAACCACTCTATTAAAACCACAAACAAAAAATGACATCTTCATTTAAAGCCTTGTCCCTTGCATACAGAGGTTTCTCCAGATTCTCTGAATCATTTGATATTATGTGCCACAGATGATGAAACTCTCCTTGTTCTTTTCAATTTTGCTTTGTCTTACAACTCTTTGTAAATAATGAAATAATGAAAAAGTACATGTCTTAAGATAATTTTGTGGTATTGTACGTGACGGACCTGCTGACAGTTAATGTAATTAATCCTGAGATTTTTCAGCAGGTTCTTCTTAGTATTATAAAACTTTTCCAGATTTATGTTTCATATTTTCCAGATGTTTTCGGATATTTGTTGCTGACATAAAATTCTAAATCACCATCTTAAATTTGTATGGAAAACATCTTCCTAGTTTCCTTGTGTTCTCCCTGGGGCAGGAGATAGTTGTACTTACAGCCCAAAACCTGAAAACTCAATAAAACCAAGAACATTTTAAATAACATATTTGAGTTCTTAGTTCTTCTACACATTGTAGACACCTATGAAGTGTTGGGGATTTTTTTTATGGCATATATACTCTGAAATGATATATCGCTATTTACTATATACTCATACTGGAGTTCTTTGTATATTGGGAATTACAATATTAAGTTGACCCATGTAATCAAATTGTTTGTGACCCATATACTTAAGTCAAGTATCGTCTACATTTACATCATAGCCTTCATTACTTCTACATGAACACCTGGTGATGCCCAGCGGTCAACTAATGCTTAGTTAACTTAGTTTTGTGGCCTTTGTTGACAGGTTTGTGACATATGGTTGGTAGAAACTGGCTGATTTGAATATGCACCACTTAATTATTTTTGAAGTATGACTCGCTTTGCCAGCCCAAACGGTCCAAAGCTGTAGAAACCCCTAATTAGTGGAATCTATAGCTTACATTTGGCAGTGCAGCATGTCTTAAAAAACACAAATGAAGAACGTATGTTCAGAATATTAAAGAAGTACTTGAGGAGCTGATGAATGAAGAAAATTAGAGAGAGAGCAGGATGGATGGTGGAAAGTTAATGAATCAGGAATTTAGTAGGATGAGTAAGGATGATGTGAGGGCAGCTATAAAGAGGATAAAGAATGGAAAAGTGGAGACATGATGTGTAGAAGAGAGGAGAGTGGATTTACTTTTTTAACTGGACTGTTTAACACAATTCTGGAGAGCGAGCGGATGTCTGACTAATGTACTGATACTAGTTTCAGTCAGAACGGTGAACATGCAAGAAGTAGTAGAGTAGTAGGAATAGTAGTAGAGTATGCTGGAATTAAGTAACCTTTAATACAAATATACCTCGTGTATATCTTATATATATTATATATCTTACAACAACCTCATAATCAGCATCACACACTTCTTTTTTATACTGTATTCCACACAGTGTAAAGTATTGTAGAGTAGTTTTAGAAGTAGATTGCTACACACACACACACACCATTAGACATTAGAGAGAGAGGCCCTCCTCTGAGGAATTTGAGGAGTGTTGCCTCACTAGTGGAAGCCTCAGAAGGTATACCTTTGTGGCCTGACTTTGCTAGAGAAAGACAAAGTTGTAAATCTCTCTGTTAGAGGAGCTCTTTCCTTTCCTGCCCCCTTTCTCTTCCTCTCTTTCTCTCTATCTCTCTATGCAGGATTGACCAGAAGGTAGGAGTGGTTGTCATTGTGATGGATGAGGTGGTGTCTACACACGAGGAGTTGCTCAGAAAGCTGCAGAAGAACCCTAAGCCAACATCAGACCTAAGGCCAACCTAAACTGTTCTGACAAATCACCTTAGTGTCCTGTTTATCACACATAGTAAAAAGCATTTGCTGTCTGGGTGTGTTGCTCTTTGTTCATTTGGATCTCCTGAGGGAGCAAAGAGACACGGCAACTGTTTTCAGGTCGAACCTTTGATTACCTGAATAAAGAAAAGATAAGTTCATATTTTGAGATCATCTGGATCGTCTTTTCTCATAAAAAACCCAAACAAGTAGTAGTGTCAGTTCTTTGAACTCCAGGTATCAGAAAGTAAATTGGTAACATCTGGACTGAAAGAGAGCTCCTTACATTGAGCTGCATGGCTAATTCTCATTGCTTTGGGATTTCAAAAATAAGATAGCTAATCCAAAATTAATCTGTTAGCTAATCTCGGGGGTTAATCCAATAGGTACCCAAAGATAGTCTATTTGCTAATATAATAGCTAACCCATGAGCTAACAGAAAAGGGAAATCAATTTTCAAATGAGGAGTGGAATCGCCATTTTAAATGTCAGACATGAATCAGATTTTTGAATCCATTTACTTATCTCTCTTTTTAAAATTGTGTTATAAAAAAGATTTCGAAACTCAATTTTTTAATTAGGAATTCAAAAATGGTGTGATGGTTCCTGAGTGTGACGACTCAGTGTTTTGTGTTTCCTCATAATATTCTATGTTCTTGTTTACTTGGTTATGTCTTTTGTTAAGATTTGCCATTTGATAGGTTTCTGTTCTGTGCCTGCCCTGGTCCCACTTCTCTGTGTTCCCCCTGTCTGTCCATGATGTCATAGTGTCTGCTCGTCAGTCTGTTTTTTAAGTTCAGTGTCTAGTCTGGATCGCTGTGTCTGTCGTGTATTTCCTGTTTTACTTTGAAGGTCCATGTCTTATGTGAATGTGTCTAGTATTGCTTCCCCAGTCTCGTTAGCCCTGATTTCTCCCAGCTGTGTTTCCCTCCTGTCTCTAATTCCCTGCTCTACTGTGTATGTAAGCCCTATGTTTTCTCCTGGGGTCCGTTCTTCGTACCTCGCTTACTACATCCAAGATCTGGGCTCGCAAAATTTCAAAATCCCTGGTAGCCCTTCAGGCAGGCACTCTTCAGTTTGTGGTAGCCCAAAATAAATTTAAGTAGCCCGAATAAAAAAGAGAGCAATTTTTTGATGTTTTGTTTCGGAAACAAAACATTAATCAAAAAATTGTTGAAACACAAATTACAACATTGTATAAAAATTACAATCATCAACTCAAATACTTGGTTCTAATTGAACAGAAATTTCTATGAACTTGTAAGAACTGTGTAGAACATGAATCAGTCTGTGTCAGATCCTGAATTTGAAATTTCCACTGAAGTCAATGGTAAGAGGCAAGTGGAACCAAGATCTAGGACTTTTTTTTTTTTTTTGAAGTTTGCAAAGACTGCTAGTTCACTCTTTGCAACATAGTATGCTGTTCTAAACAGATGTTTCAGGTTTATTTTTAGTATGTTCTTTGCAATTGGTGTTTGTTCTGGGAAAGATATTGCAGACTGAGCAATAATGCATTTCTTGCATTTCTCATGGGTTCTAATGGGGGTCTTTCTTAAAATTACTGGTCCCAGTAACAAAGGCGCTTGTCGACTCAGAAATCGAGGGAAAACCAACAACACACCCGGCAGAACATTATATTTTTTACAGGGGTCCACATAAGTGGTCCGCAGGTGCGCATTTGCTGTCAAAATAAAAAACGCGCACCAGATAAGAAGTTGCAACTTCTTGGTGCGCGTTTTTTATTTTGACAGCAAATGCGCACCTGCGGACCACTTATGTGGACCCCTGGTTATTTAGCTCGTCATATTCCAGCCACAGAAATTCTTTTGTCCATGAAACCATAAAGCTGCACTTTCTTTTTCCCTCATAGTCTGATTTGTCATAACTTTTCCGTTTTGTGGTCGGCTTTTATTTGGCTGTCACTTCTTCACCCTGACTTGTCTTATTTGGCTCAGCAGAACTAAAATATATATCCTGCTGCTTTTACACACGCACTCACATAACAGTCAGCGATTCTCTGCGCGATCAACCTCTCACATGTTTAAGCTTGCTGTGGGAGATTTCACTTGTCACGTTTGAATAGTAGCTAATGAGTGATAAGACGATGTCAGAGGAATTGGTGCGCAATTAATCGTCACTCACCAATCAGTGCTGCCGCTCTCTACACACCGTTCGCGCGATCGCAAAGTGAAAGTGAAAGCAAAAAACAAGCGCAAATTCAAACGCGATTTCAATATGTCACAGATTGACAGTGGTTCCCCGATGCCAATGACACAATTACTCAGCTACATTTCCGAAAGAATGCAAAAGCAATGACATATATTTTCCTTCCTATGATAGCCCAACGGGCAGGGCAGAGATAGAGTTTGGTAGCCCGACTGGAAAGTTCGCTAGCCCCGGGACGTCGGGCTAGCGATTTTGCGAGCCCTGAAGATCAAATCATCGCGCCAACTTTGAGCTCGCTATTCCGGTTCTCCGAACACACCTGTTGTTGACGATTAGTACAGCTGGATGAAAGCTGTGTCCCAAAACGTCGGCTGCATCCTCCTGAGGCCGCATTTGAAGGCCAATTACGTCACAGCCCGGCGACGAAGGCTGTCCCATTTCGTCGACTCCTTCAAATGCAGCCGACAAATGCGTCCTTCATTTCCCCGAATTTGAAGGATGGGTTGGGTGTGTCCTTCGTGGCCCACCATATCCCAGAATTCATAGCGCGGTCCAGCCAAATTTCAGCTGCCAACAATGGCAGCCGCTACTAAGTTTTAAAATTAGTCTTATTAATCTTTCTGGGTCACAAAATAAACTTTTAACATATTTTCAGGCGAGAAAGTGGCGGTGTAAATTTCAAATATCTGCTTGGTTTATCAAGACATCGCACATTTGCAAAAGTGCGCCGACGTTTTCGGAGACGTCTGTTACCCACCCGCTCGATAGCAAACCGGGGGGTTCAATGGTTGCTCGAGCCGGCGAGAGCAGCGGACTCCCGGCTTCATCGTTTTCAGACCCCCGCTCTTTCGCTACTCAGGTTAAACATGATATATAAGTCACTCGGATAACTTAAAAATGTAATTGTTTGCCTTATTTCGGTGTTTTATTTGTTCGTGAGTAAATCGGGTTGGCTGAGATCAAAGTTATTAGATTATTAGATTAAATAAAACTTTATTAATCCATCGGGTGGGTTCCTCCGGGATTTTCACACAGCTGAATAAACAGAAAACTGATTAAACAGAAGTGTGAGACGGTCGAGAATTTACGCCAGTGTCCTGTTATATTTTAGATAGCAAGGAGCAGACGGCCGAGTTTATTAAACTCCACCGACACAGCGGTGACGCAAATCTGAAGGCTAGACCGTCCCATTTCACAGCCTCGCACTTCCGGCCTTCTCGGTCTTCGGAGGACCCGGCCCTCGTAGACCGCGAAGGCCGGGTCCTCCGAAGGATGCAGTCGACGTTTTGGGACACAGCTGAAGTAATGTGAGATCACTGGGTGGCTTAAAAGGGGCTACGCATCGATAGTAGAAACATTGATCGGCAACCCTTTGATTGGTCGGCGAAGATGTCGAAGGAGCGCGCTCAGTATTTTTCGGCAGCAGAGCAAGAACTCTTGATTGAAGGATTTCAGGAGTTTCAGAGTTTAATTAAAACGCAAGGGAACACTGCAAAGGCTGCAAAAGCAAGGAGAGAGGGCTGGCAGAAAGTTGCTGACAAATTAAACTCGTAAGTAATTTATTATATTATATTACATTATATCATATCATATTATATTATATTATATTACATTACATTATATCCTCTTTCACATTAGAGCCACAACAGGACCCACTAGAACATGGGAACAAGTAAAAGTGAAATATAAGAATATTCTACAGAATGGTAATATTTATCATTTATATTGCTTTTAGTCTCTTGAAAAGAGACCCTGAAATAATCTGTTTGTTTGTTTATAACAGCAACCAAGAAAAGGGCAGAGCAAATAAAGACAGGTGGTGGTCCTGCACCCCCTCGTCACACCCCGGCAGAGGAGCTGGCCCTAGGGTTGAATGCCACCAGACCCATTGTTGAGGGCATCCCTGGGGGCAGCTTTTCCTTAGACCAGCAGCCGGGGTGCAGTAGCAGCAGCACCTTCATAACCGGTAAATGAGCTCATAATTCTATTTGTACAATGTAAAATATTTGGTTGTTGCCTTAATTAAAATGCTTTTTGTACTGTGACATTTATTGACATTGTGGGGTTTTTTTGTGTGTAGTTTCACATAACACTCCGTCACTTTTACCTGTTCCCATGCAAGGGGTGACTGAAGCATCTCTCTCTCTCTGTCTCTCTATCTGTCTGTACCACATCCCTTTGTAACACCATTTTGTTTCCATTGCACAGGACAGTGAAGCAACCCTGTCAGATGACTGTGGTTTGGAGGAAGTCCCTGTAAGTGCATGCATAATTTGGCCTGAATTTGTATCTACTTGTGTACTTCTATGTGTTTCTGACTGCAGTATGATTTGCAGGCAAAGAGGCCGGCAGAGGGGGCTGATACAGAGGTGGGCAGTCTTGTAATTAGTTTTACTTCCTATATGACATGTATTGACCGTTAAATGTTGTCTCTACAATTGAAACAGGGTGACATTCGTTTGCTCTATAAGAGAAGTCTCCAGCAAAAAAATGGAGTATACTGAGCTAAAGAAACAAAAGCTTCTAGGTGAAATCGAACTTCAAGCTCTAATGAGGCAAAAAGTTCAACTACAAATCGAGTTGCTTCAAAAGGAACTTCAGAGTAAGTAAAAATACACTTTCATACATAGCACTATTAATGACCTTGCGTGATACAGTATATATGATTTTTTTTTCCTGGCAAATGATGACTGGCTTTTTTTTGATGAGACTGAAAAAGATGCTCAAATAAATTTCAATGAAAAATATGTTTTGTCATGTTTTTAATATTCGAAATAGTGTTGCACAATTCTGTCCCGTGCAGCTCTGCCACTAGGTCATCATCAGGCTGCACCTCCACCACAGGAGTCCTCTCCTTTCTGATGGTGGCAATGTTGCGCAGTACGGCACATGCAACAATAATGTCACATGCCCTGTCAGGTGCAACCCTCAGACTTTTCAGACACTGAAATCTTCCCTTTATTTGCCCAAAGGTCATTTCAATGCGTGCCCTTGTCCTGGCTAGAGCTGCATTGTAGCGGGTTCGTGGCCCAGGGTTGGGGTCAGGGAACGGTGTCATGAAGTACTGCCTGTGTAGCTGGGATATAATATACTGAGTGTGAACATTCTCAAAACTGTATTGTATATAGTTTATTTTTTCTGCATGCATAACCCCTGTCTCCAAGGAGAATTCCATCGTAGGCCCCTGTGTAATGGAGAAATGCTGTTATGTTAGGCCCAAAATAAGTATGAAATATCAAAATAAGTCTCTTTTTCTTACCACGCTCAAATAATGTGCATAACCCTGACTCTGAAAATTCTTGAGTCATGCACTGATCCGGGCCATTTAGCTTCCACATTTGTGATATGGCACATCGAGTCACACACACCATCTAAGAGATTTCATTATATGTGAACACACTCCTTTTCATTATATATTACCATCTAAAATATTAGTATTACTCACCTGCACATTTATACTGTGAACCCCTTTTCGATTGACAAAATCCCCTTCATTATTGAATTTAATGTACCTGCAATACAAAAAAAGCCCTGTTTGACAACCTGTGGTCTTAAGTGGCTTGGAAAAACCACAAACACACCCAGGAAATGCTTGAGTGCCAGGTATACTCTGCGAATGGAACGGCAGACAGCACTCTTGCCAATGTTCTCTGCGTCTCCAACAGCGTACAGAAACGTGCCACTCGCAAAGAAACGCAAGGCAATGCACACAGTTTGTGCAGTTGTTAATGCCCGACTACGGTGAGTGGAACTCTTAACATAGGGATCCAACAAGTTGGTTAAGTAAATAATACCCTCACGGGAAAATCGATATCTCTCTATGAGCACACTGTCACGCTGAGCTAAAGGATCCTGTCTATCCCGCAATATACGCTGAATTCTGAAAACTCTCCTTATCAATCTTGCACCTTCTGCAATGGGTTGCTCGCGTACAAACGGACAGGACATGGCTGCGACAGACTTCCCAAATCCACCTTCGCTTTTATAGCCGTGGTCTCTCATCTTGATTACACGAAGTGTTTTACTATTACTACTCTAAAATATGAATTACATCTGACATAATCTACTACATGACATAGAATGATTAATAGTACATTTCCCTTTTTTTTAGGAAATGACCTGTATGTATCTGTATGACATCAATAAAAGAATCAAATACTGCATTATCTTTAGTTACATTGATAATATTTATTTATGGAAAAACAGTGGAGAAATATCGCTGTTGCTTTCGTATAAATGAAGCGGACATACCTGAGTGGCCGCGATCTAATCCTGTTTACATAAAGTAAGCCTGCTCCCAAGCAGGTTTACGCTTACGGATCTGTTGCTATGTCAGCAAGTCCCGGATGAGCTTCAGAGAACCGAACGATCCAAGATCACGCGAAATCGTCAACAATCAAATCCAGCTAACTTACTTAGCGAGGTACGAAGAACGGGCCCCTGGTGTTCAAATATGTCCCAGTCTGTCTCTGTGAAGCAGTCCTGTAGTTTGGAGAGAGCATTTTCAGGCCAGGTTGTAACAGTCTTTGTGGTGGGCCTGGCACTGCGTCTGAGGGGGCGTGTAGGCTGGGGAGAGCAGGAGGGAGAGGTGGTCGGACTGACTGAGGTGGGGGAGGGGTATGGCTCTACATGCATGCTTGATGTTGGAGTAAACATGATCTAGAGTGTTTTCTCCTCTGGTGGGACATTTGACATGCTGATAGAACTTTGGGAGTACAGTCTTTATGTTGGCCTTATTAAAGTCACCTACACTTATGTGAACACCGTCCGGGTGGGCCCGCTGCTGTTCGTTAATGGTGTTCAGCAGGATAGAGAGTGCCGTGTTTACGTTGGCATCGGGTGGAATGTACACAGCCGTGATGATCACTACTGTTAGCTCTCTCGGTAGAAAAAAAGACCGGCATCTTACTGACATGTACTCGAGGTTCGGGGAGCAGTGACTGTTTATAATTGTCCCGTTGTTGCACCAGCTTTCATGCACGTAAATACAGAGCCCCCCCTGCTCTTACTGGAGTCCTTTGTCCTGTCCCAGCGGAGCAGAGTGCGGCCTGCTAGCTGCACGCTAGCATCGGGTATTCCCGCGTGAAGCCAGGTTTCGGTGATGATCAAGGCACAGCAGTCACGAACATAGCGATTTCCCACTAGTTGTAATTCCAGGTCATCCGTTTTTTGCACGAGGGATCTGGCGTTGGAGAGATAGAGGCTCGGCAGAGGTGGCTTGTGTGGTTTGTTTTTTAGCCTCAGCATAATGCCGGACCTACGGCCCCGCTTTTGCTTCCTCTCCCTTCGTCTGCGCCGCCGCCTAGTCCCGATAACAATCCACGGGGAGCCCGGTGGTCTCGCTATGTGATCTGGGATGTTGTGTGTGCGAAGAAAGTCCAGTGAAATAGATGTTTGATGCTGGTCACTGATGTCTATCAGGCTCTAGCGGGTGTAGCAAACTTTGAAAGCAGAGCCGATAGTGCAGAAAAAAATAAGAAAGACTTACAAACTAAACAAACTAAACAAAAGAAAGGAGTACTGAGACGGAGAGCCGTAAGCCGCTGCAACAGTGTGCACTATAAAATTTTGGATTTGCATCTCTTATTAGTCAGTTTAATACATTTGTCTGTCACTTCATTCAACTGATCTTAATGTTTAATCAATGAATCATTCATTATGTCCATGGATTTCCAACTTGACTGATTGTTGTCTGGTCATTTGTACGTTACACATTGCTGCAAGAGCTTTCAATCTAGAAATACTAATTGCTAATTGTTTCCCCCGATGATCACAATTAGTTACCATATAAGTAGAACTGTGTTTGAGACTTTGCACTGTTCAAATATGGAGCAGGATAGACTCGTAGGGAGAGGAAACCTTCATCGGAGAGGTGGTGGTGCTCCTCGACAGAGAGGTGGTCTTCAGAGAAATGTAGGCAGAAGACAACGCACCATCATCTCTAATGAAGTCCGGGCCATCATTGTTGACCATGTGGTTAACAGAGGCTTTACCATGGCTGAGGCTGCCAGGGTGGTACAGCCTAATTTACAAAGGTCAACTGTCAGCTCTATCATCAGAACTTTTCGCTAAGAAAACCGGTATGTCTGCTATAGCAACTTCACTTCTAAAATATAGTACTCTAGATGAACAACATGTAATTGTCAGTTTACAGTAATGTAATTTGTAATACTTCAATATTGACAGTATATGATTGTCCTCAGAATTAACAGGAGACAACCTGGTGGTGGTCGCCCACGTGTTTTGACTGACCAGCAGGAGTTGGCTGTGGTGGAAATGGTCAGGGCAAGGAATGACATACGGCTGTCTGAAATCAAACAGGCTATTGAGAACAGCAATGACACCTTTGCCAATATGCCATCAATTAGCCTTCCAACGATTGCCCGGCTTTTGAAGAAGCACCAGGTTTCCATGAAACAAATTTACTTGGTTCCTTTTGAGAGGAACAATGTCCGGGTGAAACAACTGCGTTCAGAATATATTCAGGTACAACACTAAACTGGCATGCAATTACTGTAACAGTACTGACAACTATTAGTTGTAAAAAAAACTAACTAAGTTATCATTTTAGAGGGCGATGGAGCTGGACACTGCTGTGAATCATCACAAGTATATTTTTGTTGATGAGGCCGGTTTCAATCTGGCAAAAACTAGACGCAGAGGACGTAACCTTATTGAACAAAGGGATACCATCCAAGTCCCTGGACAACGTGGGGGAAACATCTCAATGTGTGCAGCTATATCTGAAGATGGTGTGGTAGGCTGTAGAGCAGTTCTAGGGTCATACAACACTGAACACCCGATAGTTTTTTTTAAATGAACTGGAGCAGGCCTGTCAGGGAGAAGACATCGTCTATGTTGTTGTGTGGGACAATGTCAGCTTCCACCATGCACAGCTGGTTCAGGAATGGTTAGCAGTCTCCAAGTGTTGTTTTTTTTTTTCTTTTCCTTTTCATACTGCGCCCCCCCCCCCCCCCCCCCCCCCGCAATGGCTCTGCGCCCCCCCTAGGGGGCGGGCCCCACACTTTGGGAAGGTCTGCATTAAGGCATGAACTCACACAGAGTTTGTAACATGCAATGCTGGCCACTAGAGGGCACTGTTATGATACATTTTGATGCATTTAAAGCAGCTGTGTGTTGAGAGTGCAGTACTATTAAACATTTTAAATGACATATTCCCAGGTCATGAAGCTGTGTGACAATTTATGTGACCAGAACTTATGAAATGTTTGTTCACAATATATTTCTGATCCCTGAAAATGTGCTTCCTAGATGGAAAGTATTATTGTATGTTATGTTCTTTTATTTTTATGTTTCTTACGTGGTTGTTATCATTTTTTTGTTACCCACCCATCATTACAGGTTAAGATTACCTTCTAGTAATGACTCGCAGAATTAATGGATTTGTGTATATCAAACATCTCATTGTGTATTTGGCATAGAAGGCTGTGTGGTAAGCAAGAGTAGGACCGAAACGAAACACGACACTCAGAGGCAAGAGAAATAAACACAGCTTTATTTGCTGTCATGCTGTGATGCTCAACTAAAAAATGAATCTAAACAACAAGGTGCTTCATTAGCACTGAGTCGAGGCTTGATTCATTTGACCAGAGTCATCAATGACGTCCGAAACTTCATTTAGAGCCTAACTGTTTCGGTACTTGATTCTATGGTTTATAAGGAAGTGAATCATTCGCGGGATTTGTGGAGTGTTTGATGGTGAGAGATAGCAAACCACTGATCGTTCTATTGAACGATACGGAGCCAGCGAGGAAGAGAGGAGGTTCTGTCATGTGGGAGTATTTTAAGTTGATTTTGGTCAGTCAGGTGGGTTTGCCAGCTTTGTGTTCTTGTTGTTTGCCTTTGTTTTGTGTGTGTTTATTTTATCTGAAAACGTGAAAAACGTAAAATATCTTAACAAAAGAAAAATCTACTTTTCATAATATAAATATCATTATATAACTTTAGAAAGACTTCCATTTGACTTGAATTTAATATAATTAAAAAATAATAATAATAATCTTAAAATGTTATTCTACAAAATTTGCAGCAATGTCATTTTTCTTTTCTGTCTATTCTTTTTAGGTGACAGAAAGACCGTATACCTGCATCTCTACCAACTTGCATTGCAGTTTCTGTGCACTCCAGCCTCTTCTGTTCCATGTGAGAGGATTTTCTCTAAGGCAGGAGAAATTATCTCCAAGAAAAGAAACAGACTCGGCCATTGCACAGTGGAACAGATTCTCTTCTTAATTAAAAACCAAACAGGATAACCTTAAATACATAATGGTTTTACTTTACAAGCACATAAGCATGATCCTTTCCAGTTCACAATCAATTCTACCCCCAGGTCAAAAATATTGGCTTAATATAATATTATTTATAAACATACCTGTCCAGCTGTCCAGTGAATAACAGAAGCATACTCCATAATGTGTTGTACATCTATTGTATTTACTAACATCAAGAAGTAACAAGAAAAGAAAGACCACACCATGGTACATGTTTAAACAAGGAAATAAACCTAACAATTTTTTCATGCAAAACATACATCTTCAAAGCAACACAACGGTTGCCCAAAATCAGACAGAATTGTGAACTTCACTCTGCAGAGTTGGCAGTCATAATGAAGCAGTTCATTTTATTTTGTAGATTTAAGCTGATCTTCATATTTTTGGCCACCAGATGTCACCAGAGACGACTGTGTTGAAAAGCTTCGAGTAATGAACCGTTTTTCAACACAAGCTTCATTTGGCCTTCACCAATGTTCCCTCTAAGCTGCGCGCGTGCCCAATTGCGCACTGCAGGCACGGTCTCTGCGCGCAGAAAATCTGCGTTGCGCACAAAAAAATCTAACCTGAATTGAAATTAAAATTAAAACTTTAACAATTCTGTTTTGCAGTGTTAGTAAGTGACTGGCTGCTCCCGTATGGGATTAGAACGATGCCACCTTATCCCATAGTCCAGCCAATGATGCGATTGACACTCGTATATACCTAGCTAATCAACATGGTTGACAGGCTATGACAGCGTCCTTATGTGCAGACACCGGTGTTTTAGCTAGCAAAGCAGCTGATGTGGAGTGAAGCCACGTTAATGACAACGTGTACAGCCATTGGAGATGTGAGCAGGACAGACGG
Source organism: Oreochromis niloticus (assembly GCF_001858045.2). Lineage (NCBI taxonomy): Eukaryota > Metazoa > Chordata > Actinopteri > Cichliformes > Cichlidae > Oreochromis > Oreochromis niloticus. Next base: position 24,364,681 of record NC_031987.2, on the reverse strand, counting down.
AACAATTGACGGAATAGTGTGGACTTTATACCAGTTTTTAAATTGTGTTGATAGGCCACGTAAAACCACAGTTATGATAAAAAATATATGCAATGTTTGTTTTTTTCCTGAATACTATCGTTGTTTATATTTACTGCGGGAAGAAACGGTAAAAACGCCATTTTAAAAGGAAAATGCTCGAAAGCGCTCTCCGCCTGTGAGCAAAACCAAAACCAATTAAAGCTGCAAGCAGCGATATGAGGGCCCTCGCACCCCCGGCGCGTCGAGCCAAGCCCAACACCAAAAACCAGCGCTTCCGATCTGATGTCACATTGATGGAATTCATGCATTTAACCACCAGCTAAAATTTCATCTCATTCAACCATTATTATAGTCGTCCCACTAGGTGGCGCTCTAACCATTACTGACAAATGGCATAACAAACATTTCCGAGCTCGAGTCTCATCACGCTTGCGACCTTTGGGAGAGATTGGACATTGTGTTTTTGAGCGACAGCAGATTACTGCTTTTTGGCGAGTGATTGAAACTCCACGTGCCGCCATGACCACCCCGTTTCCCTGAACGTAAAAAGCTTCGCAATTTAACATCACAAAGGTCTTTAGATTCCACACACAGGAGATCGCGTAAATCTAATGAAATCCCTTGGAGGAGTTCGTCAAAGTATGAGGCCTGAAAAGACGGGAAAATGTCGACAAATTTACACATTAATTTTAAAATGGCTGACTTCCTGTTGGATTTGGGATATTGCTCCAAGAGACTTTTTTGTACATCTTGATATCTCCAATAAGCTTGCCAGGTTTCAAACTCATACATCAAACACAGAGCAGGGGCTGTTGTTTTGAAATTTTGTAGGGGGCGCTGTGGAGCCATTTTGCGCTGTTCAAGGAAAATGAACATATAAAAAGAAATCCCTCATCACATTAGAGGTGTGCGCCAAATTTCAAGACTTTTTAAACTTTTCAAGCCCCTCAAAAGCCACTTCATCTTTCATGGTGAACTACGTTGCCACCAGGGTGCGCCGTTCAGTTTATAGTCACAATTTTCTCACTGAAGCATCAAGAGGGACTGATGGTGATATTCACCGCTTTTGAGGTGGCCACGATGAACCTGTGAAAATCAGTACAACAAAATGAAAGACATGACATTTCCTGGTGCCACTAGGTGGCGCTCTACATATTCCTGACAATGGGCATATCAATCTGTTCAGGGCGGGTCTGACATCATCCCTGTAAAATCTGGTACTGATCAGATTGGATTTCATTGAGTTACACTAATTTGTTTCTTCATGGCGAGACCTCAATGTTCGCCATGCTGCTGGGCTCACACCGTTCAGCGAAAACTCACAGTTTTCTCTGTAACCCAAGACCAACTCCTTAAGGCTTTCCTGGAGAAATTTGAGGCTGCAGATGTCACCCATTACAATACTGTACCCCAAAGTGTAAAACATGACATTTCCTGTTCCCACTAGGTGGCGCTGTCCCTGATGTCAAATATGGCAGTTGAAATATGTTCAGGGGTGGAGCCTTATCATATGTGTCCACTTTGGTCAAGGTCGGACAATGTATGACAGAACGAGAGGCAATAAGATTTTCATGGCGAGTCATCGAAATTCGCCGTGGCGCCACGGCCTCACCGTATCCCGAAAACTCAAAAGCTCCGCAATTTAACATGGCCCAGGTGTGTAGTTGACACTGACCAAATATGAAGCTTGTCCGATGAAATTCCAATGAGGAGTTCGCAAAAGTTCGAGGCGTGGAAATGGCAAAATTAGAGCCAAAATGTCACCTTCACTTCCAAATGGCGGACTTCCTGTTGGGTTTGCGTCAATGGTCCCACTGACTTTTTTGTTCGTCTTGGCATGATACACATCTGTGCCAAATTTCATACATGTAGCTAAAACGATGTGTTCGTAGGGCTGCATTTAACAAGGCATAGGTGGCGCTACAGAGCCATTTCCCAGTGCTCATATGTAAAACCATTAAAATACAAAATTTTTCACCAGACCTGGCATGTGTGCAAAATTTCATGAGTTTTCGAGCATGTTAAAGCCCTCAAAAAGGCCCTTCTTTTGCCTGAATAATAATAATAATAATAATAATAATAATAATAATAATAATTAAAGCTGCAAGCAGCGATATGAGGGCCCTCGCACCCCCGGTGCGTCGAGCCACGCCCAACACCTAAAACCAGCGCTTCCGATCTGATGTCACATTGATGGAATTCATGCATTTAACCACCAGCTAAAATTTCATCTCATTCAACCATTATTATAGTCGTCCCACTAGGTGGCGCTCTAACCATTACTGACAAATGGCATAACAAACATTTCCGAGCTCCAGTCTCATCACGCCGGCGACCTTTGGGAGAGATTGGACATTGTGTTTTTGAGCGACAGCAGGTTACTGCTTTTTGGCGAGTGATTGAAACTCCACGTGCCGCCATGACCACCCCGTTTCCCTGAACGTAAAAAGCTTCGCAATTTAACATCACAAAGGTCTTTAGATTCCACACACAGGAGATCGCGTAAATCTAATGAAATCCCTTGGAGGAGTTCGTCAAAGTATGAGGCCTGAAAAGAGGGGAAAATGTCGCCAAATTTACACATTAATTTTAAAATGGCTGACTTCCTGTTGGATTTGGGATATTGCTCCAAGAGACCTTTTTGTACATCTTGATATCTCCAATAAGCTTGCCAGGTTTCAAACTCATACATAAAACACAGAGCAGGGGCTGTTGTTTTGAAATTTTGTAGGGGGCGCTGTGGAGCCATTTTGCGCTGTTCAAGGAAAATGAACATATAAAAAGAAATCCCTCATCACATTAGAGGTGTGCGCCAAATTTCAAGACTTTTTAAACTTTTCAAGCCCCTCAAAAGCCACTTCATCTTTCATGGTGAACTGCGTTGCCACCAGGGTGCGCCGTTCAGTTTATAGTCACAATTTTCTCACTGAAGCATCATGAGGGACTGATGGTGATATTCACCGCTTTTGAGGTGGCCACGATGAACCTGTGAAAATCAGTACAACAAAATGAAAGACATGACATTTCCTGGTGCCACTAGGTGGCGCTATACGTATTCCTGACAATGGGCATATCAATCTGTTCAGGGCGGGTCTGACATCATCCCTGTAAAATCTGGTACTGATCAGATTGGATTTCATTGAGTTACACTAATTTGTTTCTTCATGGCGAGACCTCAATGTTCGCCATGCTGCTGGGGTCACACCCTTCAGCGAAAACTCACAGTTTTCTCTGTAACCCAAGACCAACTCCTTAAGGCTTTCCTGGAGAAATTTGAGGCTGCAGATGTCACCCATTACAATACTGTACCCCAAAGTGTAAAACATGACATTTCCTGTTCCCACTAGGTGGCGCTGTCCCTGATGTCAAATATGGCAGTTGAAATATGTTCAGGGGTGGAGCCTTATCATATGTGTCCACTTTGGTCAAGGTCGGACAATGTATGACAGAACGAGAGGCAATAAGATTTTCATGGCGAGTCATCAAAATTCGCCGTGGCGCCACGGCCTCACCGTATCCCGAAAACTCAAAAGCTCCGCAATTTAACATGGCCCAGGTGGGTAGTTGACACTGACCAAATATGAAGCTTGTACGATGAAATTCCAATGAGGAGTTCGCAAAAGTTCGAGGCATGGAAATGGCAAAATTAGAGCCAAAATGTCACCTTCACTTCCAAATGGCGGACTTCCGGTTGGGTTTACGTTAATGGGCCCACAGACTTTTTTGTTCGTCTTGGCATGATACACATGTGTGCCAGATTTCATACATGTAGCTAAAATGATGTGTTCGTAGGGCTGCATTTAACAAGGCATAGGTGGCGCTACAGAGCCATTTCCCAGTGCTCATATGTAAAACCATTAAAATACAAAATTTTTCACCAGACCTGGCATGTGTGCAAAATTCCAAGAGTTTTCGAGCATGTTAAAGCCCTCAAAAAGGCCTTCTTTTGCCTGAATAATAATAATAATAATAATTAAAGCTGCAAGCAGCGATATGAGGGCCCTCGCACCCCCGGCGCGTCGAGCCAAGCCCAACACCTAAAACCAGCGCTTCCGATCTGATGTCACATTGATGGAATTCATGCATTTAACCACCAGCTAAATTTCATCTCATTCAACCATTATTATAGTCGTCCCACTAGGTGGCGCTCTAACCATTACTGACAAATGGCATAACAAACATTTCCGAGCTCGAGTCTCATCACGCCTGCGACCTTTGGGAGAGATTGGACATTGTGTTTTTGAGCGACAGCAGGTTACTGCTTTTTGGCGAGTGATTGAAACTCCACGTGCCGCCATGACCACCCCGTTTCCCTGAACGTAAAAAGCTTCGCAATTTAACATCACAAAGGTCTTTAGATTCCACACACAGGAGATCGCGTAAATCTAATGAAATCCCTTGGAGGAGTTCGTCAAAGTATGAGGCCTGAAAAGACGGGAAAATGTCGCCAAATTTACACATTAATTTTAAAATGGCTGACTTCCTGTTGGATTTGGGATATTGCTCCAAGAGACTTTTTTGTACATCTTGATATCTCCAATAAGCTTGCCAGGTTTCAAACTCATACATAAAACACAGAGCAGGGGCTGTTGTTTTGAAATTTTGTAGGGGGCGCTGTGGAGCCATTTGCGCTGTTCAAGGAAAATGAACATATAAAAAGAAATCCTCATCACATTAGAGCTGTGCGCCAAATTTCAAGACTTTTTAAACTTTTCAAGCCCCTCAAAAGCCACTTCATCTTTCATGGTGAACTGCGTTGCCACCAGGGTGCGCCGTTCAGTTTATAGTCACAATTTTCTCACTGAAGCATCAAGAGGGACTGATGGTGATATTCACCGCTTTTGAGGTGGCCATGATGAACCTGTGAAAATCAGTACAACAAAATGAAAGACATGACATTTCCTGGTGCCACTAGGTGGCGCTCTACGTATTCCTGACAATGGGCATATCAATCTGTTCAGGGCGGGTCTGACATCATCCCTGTAAAATCTGGTACTGATCACATTGGATTTCATTGAGTTACACTAATTTGTTTCTTCATGGCGAGACCTCAATGTTCGCCATGCTGCTGGGGTCACACCCTTCAGCGAAAACTCACAGTTTTCTCTGTAACCCAAGACCAACTCCTTAAGGCTTTCCTGGAGAAATTTGAGGCTGCAGATGTCACCCATTACAATACTGTACCCCAAAGTGTAAAACATGACATTTCCTGTTCCCACTAGGTGGCGCTGTCCCTGGTGTCAAATATGGCAGTTGAAATATGTTCAGGGGTGGAGCCTTATCATATGTGTCCACTTTGGTCAAGGTCGGACAATGTATGACAGAACGAGAGGCAATAAGATTTTCATGGCGAGTCATCGAAATTCGCCGTGGCGCCACGGCCTCACAGTAACCCGAAAACTCAAAAGCTCCGCAATTTAACATGGCCCAGGTGTGTAGTTGACACTGACCAAATATGAAGCTTGTACGATGAAATTCCAATGAGGAGTTCGCAAAAGTTCGAGGCATGGAAATGGCAAAATTAGAGCCAAAATGTCACCTTCACTTGCAAATGGCGGACTTCCTGTTGGGTTTGCGTCAATGGGACCACAGACTTTTTGTTTGTCTCGGCATGATACACATGTGTGCCAAATTTCAGACATGTAGCTCAAACGATGTGGTCGTAGGGCTGCATTTAACAACGCATAGGTGGCGCTCTAGAGCCATTTCCCAGTGCTCATATGTAAAACCATTAAAATAATAAATTTTTCACCAGACCTGGCATGTGTGCAAAATTTCATGAGTTTTTGAGCATGTTAAAGCCCCCAAAAGGCAATTCATTTCAATGAAAAATAATAATAATAATAATAATAATAATAATAATAATAATAATAATAAACAGAGCAGATACAATAGGGCCTTCGCACTCTCGGTGCTCGGGCCCTAATAAGAAACAGAGCAGATACAATAGGGCCTTCGCACTCTCGGTGCTCGGGCCTAATTAAAGCTGCAAGCAGCGATATGAGGGCCCTCGCACCCCCGGCGCGTCGAGCCAAGCCCAACACCTAAAACCAGCGCTTCCGATCTGATGTCACATTGATGAATTCATGCATTTAACCACCAGCTAAATTTCATCTCATTCAACCATTATTATAGTCGTCCCACTAGGTGGCGCTCTAACCATTACTGACAAATGGCATAACAAACATTTCCGAGCTCGAGTCTCATCACGCCTGCGACCTTTGGGAGAGATTGGACATTGTGTTTTTGAGCGACAGCAGGTTACTGCTTTTTGGCGAGTGATTGAAACTCACGTGCCGCCATGACCACCCCGTTTCCCTGACGTAAAAAGCTTCGCAATTTAACATCACAAAGGTCTTTAGATTCCACACACAGGAGATCGCGTAAATCTAATGAATCCCTTGGAGGAGTTCGTCAAAGTATGAGGCCTGAAAAGAGGGGAAATGTCGCCAAATTACACATTAATTTTAAAATGGCTGACTTCCTGTTGGATTTGGGATATTGCTCCAAGAGACTTTTTTGTACATCTTGATATCTCCAATAAGCTTGCCAGGTTTCAAACTCATACATAAAACACAGAGCAGGGGCTGTTGTTTTGAAATTTTGTAGGGGGCGCTGTGGAGCCATTTTGCGCTGTTCAAGGAAAAGGAACATATAAAAAGAAATCCCTCATCACATTAGAGGTGTGCGCCAAATTTCAAGACTTTTTAAACTTTTCAAGCCCCTCAAAAGCCACTTCATCTTTCATGGTGAACTGCGTTGCCACCAGGGTGCGCCGTTCAGTTTATAGTCACAATTTTCTCACTGAAGCATCAAGAGGGACTGATGGTGATATTCACCGCTTTTGAGGTGGCCACGATGAACCTGTGAAAATCAGTACAACAAAATGAAAGACATGACATTTCCTGGTGCCACTAGGTGGCGCTCTACGTATTCCTGACAATGGGCATATCAATCTGTTCAGGGCGGGTCTGACATCATCCCTGTAAAATCTGGTACTGATCAGATTGGATTTCATTGAGTTACACTAATTTGTTTCTTCATGGCGAGACCTCAATGTTCGCCATGCTGCTGGGGTCACACCCTTCAGCGAAAACTCACAGTTTTCTCTGTAACCCAAGACCAACTCCTTAAGGCTTTCCTGGAGAAATTTAAGGCTGCAGATGTCACCCATTACAATACTGTACCCCAAAGTGTAAAACATGACATTTCCTGTTCCCACTAGGTGGCGCTGTCCCTGATGTCAAATATGGCAGTTGAAATATGTTCAGGGGTGGAGCCTTATCATATGTGTCCACTTTGGTCAAGGTCGGACAATGTATGACAGAACGAGAGGCAATAAGATTTTCATGGCGAGTCATCGAAATTCGCCGTGGCGCCACGGCCTCACAGTAACCCGAAAACTCAAAAGCTCCGCAATTTAACATGGCCCAGGTGTGTAGTTGACACTGACCAAATATGAAGCTTGTACGATGAAATTCCAATGAGGAGTTCGCAAAAGTTCGAGGCATGGAAATGGCAAAATTAGAGCCAAATGTCACCTTCACTTCCAAATGGCGGACTTCCTGTTGGGTTTAGGACATGGCCATAATAGACTTTTTTGTGCGTCTCCGAACGTTAGATATGTGTTCCGAGTTTTATACATGTAGGTCATACCCATCTCGGGGGCTCGCGTTTCTCATTTTTCTAGGTGGCGCTACTGAGCCAATTTTCCCTGGACATGTCTACGGACATTAAAATACGTAAATTTCACCAGACCTGACGGCGTCTGCAAAATTTCATGAGTTTTCGAGCATGTTTAGGCCCTCAAAAGGCCGATTCATTTGCCGAAATAATAATAATATAATAATAATAATAATAATAAGAAACAGAGCAGATACAATAGGCCTTCGCACTTTGTGCTCGGCCCTAATTAAAGCTGCAAGCACGATATGAGGGCCCGAGCACCCCCGGCGCGTCGAGCCAAGCCCAACACCTAAAACCAGCGCTTCCGATCTGATGTCACATTGATGGAATCATGCATTTAACCACCAGCTAAAATTTCATCTCATTCAACCATTATTATAGTCGTCCCACTAGGTGGCGCTCTAACCATTGCTGACAAATGGCATAACAAACATTTCCGAGCTCGAGTCTCATCACGCCTGCGAACTTTGGGAGAGATTGGACATTGTGTTTTTGAGCGACAGCAGGTTACTGGTTTTTGGCGAGTGAGTGAAACTCCACGTGCCGCCATGACCACCCCGTTTCCCTGAACGTAAAAAGCTTCGCAATTTAACATCACAAAGGTCTTTAGATTCCACACACTGGAGATCGCGTAAATCTAATGAAATCCTTGGAGGAGTTCGTCCAAAGTATGAGGCCTGAAAAAGGGGAAAATGTCGCCAAATTTACACATTAATTTTAAATGGCTGACTTCCTGTTGGATTTGGGATATTGCCTCCAAGAGACTTTTTGTACATCTTGATATCTCCAATAAGCTTGCCAGGTTTCAACTCATACATAAAACACAGAGCAGGGGCTGTTGTTTTGAAATTTTGTAGGGGGCGCTGTGGAGCCATTTTGCGCTTCAAGGAAAATGAACATATAAAAAGAATCCCTCATCACATTAGAGGTGTGCGCCAAATTTCAAGACTTTTTAAACTTTTCAAGCCCTCAAAAGCCACTTCATCTTTCATGGTGAACTGCGTTGCCACCAGGGTGCGCGTTCAGTTTATAGTCACAATTTTCTCACTGAAGCATCAAGAGGGACTGATGGTGATATTCACCGCTTTTGAGGTGGCCACGATGAACCTGTGAAAATCAGTACAACAAAATGAAAGACATGACATTTCCTGTGCCACTAGGTGGCGCTCTACGTATTCCTGACAATGGGCATATCAATCTGTTCAGGGCGGGTCTGACATCATCCCTGTAAATGTGGTACTGATCAGATTGGATTTCATTGAGTTACACTAATTTGTTTCTTCATGGCGAGACCTCAATGTTCGCCATGCTGCTGGGGTCACACCCTTCAGCGAAAACTCACAGTTTTCTCTGTAAC